>NC_142066.1:134247248-134382248 GCF_059756535.1 Pantherophis guttatus
AGCAAGTTGAAAACAAGTGCAGAAAATCTTGGTGCATTAGAAGTACCATAAACTTGGGCAATACAAAAATATACAGTGCTTTTGTAAGATTTTAAAAAATCCAGAACAAAAGATCTGTTCTGATTGCTTAGGTCAGTGATAGCTAACCTTTTTGCCGTAGTGTACCAAAAGTGGGGGGAATATGGGGGAAGTTGTGAGTGCACGTGCCCACACCCATAATTCAATGTGCCCCGCCCCCATGCATGCGCGCATGACCCCTTCGCACTCCCCCCGCTTTTGGCACACGATAGCATGGTGGGCCCGGTAGGCCCATTTTTTGCCCTCCCCAGGCTCCAGAGCCTTTCTAGGGGCCTGGGGAGGCCAAAACAGCCTTCTCCACCCTCCACCCTCCTGGAGGCCGGAAACAGCTGGTTTCCCAACTTACAGTCCCACCGGAGCTGAACTAGGGCAACGCTTGTGTGGCCACCAATATGACTCTGCGTGCCACCTGTGGCACGCGTGCCATAGGTTCGCAATCACGGGCTTAGGTGTTGTAAGATTCGTAAGTCTATTGTTAAGATTTCCATATAATTTCTCCAACCAGGAGTTGTGTCATTTGTGGGCTTCTTGCTGAGTTGGGCAATTCCGAACAGCATGTTTCCCACTGAAAGGCTTTCATGATAACAGAATCTAGGAGTTTGATCCAGAAAAAAACCCACAAACACAATTCAATGCTCATGCAAGAACAAATCCATCAAGGTGCCCTTAGACATCAATTTCACTGCCAGTATGAAATCTGTCACAATTGCTTTTATGTGATTGCTTGACAACAGTTTCAACCCTCTACTATTTCACAATGTTCATTGCTGCAATATCAAGATGACAATGCCATTTAGAAATTAGAGACATCTTTTTGCAACATACCCTGTAAAATGCATTCATTTATTTCATGTCTTCAAAGCAGATCTGCTGAGACTGCAATGCTGGAAAACAATGAAACCTTGTATTTGCTTCCCCTAAACCCTCTTATTTTCTCTGAGGAAGGAGGGCCTTCTCATCTCAGAAGGGCTCCATCCTCTTTGCTAAAATATGTGTTGTGAGGATAGCCAACCACATAAAGCAGCCTTTTAGTTGATCATAACACTGAATTGTTGGCTCAGCTGCTGCAAAATGGATGCTAACAGACCAGAAGCAAATGGCAAAAAAACAGATAAAACCCTCAGGCTTTATGGGTCTCCTCTGTATCCTTTGCAATCAGTTATATGTTCCAGCTGAACAGCTTTTTTCATTTGATTTGGGCATATGACGCTTATGCATGGACCACACCCTGAAATATATTCCAGCTTCCTTTACTGTGGAGCTTTTTTTTTTTTTTAATAGATTCATGTGGTAACAATCGGCTTTTCCTCTTACAGCCAAAATTCACTTCAAAAAAAAGTTACAGAAACATTGTGGCCTTGTTTCTGTTCCTGCCTTTATGAAAGGAACTGATTAGCTGAACTGGCATGCAAGAGAACAGAGAGGACTTCCAAACCACTCTTGAGATGCTTGTTTTTTGAAATAACTGTCCAAATTTGAACCATACAAAGGACAATTGTGAAACTGGCTGGCAATCTGAAAGAGCACTAAACAAATGAAAGGCAAGCTGGAAATGGCCATGGACATGAGCAATATTTTTAGTGGCTGAGCTACTGCATATGTAGATCCTCTTGTGATATGGCAAATGGAAGAAGCGTTCATATTTGGCCATTCAGTCCAATCACTGCTACCCTAGAGCACCATCTTGCTCTAGGGTAGGCCTTTCTTAAAAATTATAACAAACTCATCGCTAGGTATTTTTCAGATTGGAAAATAATTTTGTTCTTAGCCAACCAACTTAAAGATTTATTTTTGCCAGTAACTCCATGTCAGTTTGAGCATGATGTCTAGAACTCTGTTTAAAAAAAAAAAAATCTTGCCTGGGATAGTTGAGAATAAATACAGTGTAGAAAAACCCATGTTGGGAAAGAACTTTGGTAAATTGGCTTCTCCAGGACTGAGACGTACATACCATCTGTTCTACTAAGCATCTTTTGGGAAACCTTGGGAAGTCTGCTAGTATGTGAAAACTTTATGTATTAAATGACTTTGCTAGGAATGGATACCTGTTTCTGCTGTGATTGCAGATGTGGGGCAGATGTGTTCTACTCCCATTATGCATCTTAAAGAGCGGGTCTGAACTTGTCCAAATAGGATAGCTTTGTTAAGGCCCCACTGTTCTGCACTATAGGTCAACATTGGCATTATTTTTGGCCTGAATATTTTCAGTATAAGTTGAAATTGGTTTGATTCTGATTGTTTTTGCAGCAGAAAATTATTGAGGGTCTTAGTGGTTAAGGCAACAGGCTAAAAAGCAAGTGATTATGAGTTCTAGCCCTATTTTAGCCATGAAAGCCAGATGGCTGACCTTGGGCTGGTTACACTCTCCATTGCTATCAGGGCTGTTCTTATAAACAATACAGGTTGCATTTCAAGTGGATGGGAAGTTGCTATTACAATTCCCCTGCATAAAAAGGGTGATGAATGTGACACCCAAAAGTATAGATTGATAGTTTATTGGAATTTTGGCTAAAATGCATGCAAAACATCTTTTGAGCAAAAGAGAAGACTGGTTAATGGTGGAAAAATCTTACTGAAGGAACAAGCTGGATTCAGATTAGAGCATTCTACAATAGACAATCATTTTACACAGGAATGAAGACAAATATATATGTGTCCCAGGATAATGTTGCAAATTCCAATCAGGGTCGGTCACCAGGATCAGAGATTTACTCTTTCTTGGAAGAGTAAACTCCTGCCTTGCCACCCATATCTCCACGCTTAATTATCTCCTCAGAAATCTGACTGGAACTACTGGAGTCTTCACTTTATTACTCTACAAACAGCCTCTCTTGCATTGTGCTATTTAGGGGAGAGTATGCCTGTCCCATTAGGCGCAAGTCCACACACACTACACAGGTGGCTAGGATGCTTAGTGATATGTGCTGCATCATTACTGAATGCCTGCACCCACCCCACTTGACAAACTGTATATCTTGGTAGGAATAGGCCTATCATGTATTAGAAAGTATGTTACATGATCCAGCACACCCATTTTTGGCCAATTACCTCCTAGAAAATGATTGAAATCAAAAAAGACCCTTTTAGATTGTGCCAAAGAGATTGTTATTATACCTCAAAAAGAATAAAAAGATGGAAACTTTAAGTTTAACATCTTCATAATTGGATAGAGTTGTCTGGAAGTTTGGAGGAGGAGTGAACCATTTGTTTATTTTTAAATAGACTGTGTACTTGTTTGGTAGAACTAAAGATCACAAGGAAAAATCCACCAGAGCACAAGGGTATTTACTATGGATGTGGTACTATTCAAACTATCCATCTTTTACAGTGCATCTTGGGATGATATGCACACAGAATGACTTTCTGGTCAGGAATATCCCTGCCATCAATGTGCCATTGGAGTAGAACTATAGTATAGTATAGCCTTTATTGTCATTGTACATCATGTATACAACAAAATTGGTTATATAAATAAAAACTATATAAATACAGATTTTATTACATGTTTTATTAAAGTTTTTAGTCTTTTAAATTTAAATTAATCATTTTCCCCTTTCTAGTTCCTGCATGTCTGATACCAGACAAGATTAGACCCAGCTCTGCCTTGGGAAGTGTAGTCAATCCACCTTTTAGTGTTATATTTCCTTGCAGAATAGTCCAGGACCTAAATGAATATTTTCCTCATCTGTAGTCAACCAGGCCTATTGGGGTGCTATGAAATCAAAATTAGAGAGCACCTCCACCAGGGCACTTTGTTGTTCTCTTTTATGTCCAAATTCCACATTGATATAAGGCAGGGGTCAGCAATCTGCGGCTCTGGAGCCGCATGTGCCTCTTTCACCCCTCGGCTGCAGCTCCCTGTCATTCAAAATATGCATCACAACCTCCAATGTGCGACACCCATCAGCACACAATTTATTGAGCTTTTCAACCCCCAGTAGGCCAACCACAGATAAATCCAAGAAAAGAAAATTTTCAGAAGAAAACAAAACATTTAATTCAACTACATATGCTAGTTTTGTGGCCGCTCAAGAAATAGTCAGGCACGGAAGGGTTTTGTGGCTCCTGGTGAGTGGTTTTTTGTTTTTGTTTTTTTTGGTAGAAAATGGGTCCAAATGGTTCTTTGAGTGTTTAAGGTTGCAGACCCCTAATATAGGGGATGAACCAGGAGATAGGCATTGTTTTCTTGGTCACTCGGGGTGAGCAGCTCTGTTATAGGTTTAGCAGCTTCATATGTTGCTGCTAATAATTCCCCCAGATTGTCAAACTTTTTTTAATAATACCTACTTGCTCAATATCTGACAAAGTGCTGAATGAGTTAATCATGTTTATCTCAAAGGGTCCTTCAGAAAATTGACTTGCTGTGGGAGGTCCAGGTGGCTTATTGAGACAGTCTCTCCTCAAGGACAGTGGTGATAGAACATCCTTGGACTTACCAACTTTTATATTCCTACAATTAAAGTTTAAAGTAAAAGCACTCTTATTTCCAAGATGAGTTATTAATGGGATAGCTCCCTCTGTGTGAAATACATATGATGGGAAGATTGGATAATAAATCTGGTTTCTGATACAATAGCTTTAGTAGAGTTATTTGAATTTATCTTTAACACTATCTTTTCTAGATTCACTCAAATATTAGGAGGGAATGTGGAGAAGTGTGTGGTGGTAAATATACATTCAGTAGAACTGTTTCAGAGAATTTATAAATGGGGAGCTAAATAATAGGGAGACCATCTCCAATGACTAATTGTTGTGCTTGACATTCCCAGCTCTATTTGCAAGTGTAGTCAGTCCTTCTTGATGCTCATCTTTTATTAGTCTTCTATTTTCATCCAGGAATAGTCCAGGATCTAAAGCCTGGTAAATAAATCTTTTCCTTGTCTGTAGTCAATTAGGCTTCTTGAAGTCCTATGAAATCAAAATTAGAGAGGAATTCCATCAGGTTTTCATCTGTTACTCTATTCTTCCACACAGCAAAATTCTAAGACAATAACTGGATAGAACTCTTGTGCTTAATAATAGTGAATACATGAATTTTTCAGTCATTCAATGATCCAAAATCCCTTTAGTGTCAAAACAACAATAACAACCATCACCACCCCATACTTGTTTGAAATTTGTTTATCTTTACCACTGCCTTGATGTTGTATACGTAACTATGTGTTTAGAGATGAGCAACAATTTCGGTGAGGTACTTTTGCAGGTTGGCAATTCAGAATAGGGTCAATGTCTAGGAGGGATAGGTCACCTCTAGACCTGTGATGGCAAACCTATGGCATGCGTGCCACAGGTGGCACGTGGAGCCATATTGGTGAGCACCTGAGCGTTGCCCTAGCTCAGCTCCAGCACGCATGCACACACTGGCCAGCTGATTTTTGGGCCTTCTGGGCCCAATGGAAGTTGGCAAACGGGCTGTTTCCGGCCTCCGGAGGGCCTCCAGGGAGGTGGGGAAGGCTGTTTTTGCCCTCCCCAGGCTCTTAGAAAGCCTCTGGAGCCTGGGGAGGGCATAAAACAGGCCTACTGGGCCCACCGTGCCATCACATGCCAAAAGCAGGGGGAGCATGGGGGGGTCACACACGCATGCGAAGGGAGGCAGAGTGCATAGAATTATGGATGTGGGCACGCACATGTGCGACCATCCCACACTCCCCCAGCTTTTGGCACGCGATGGCAAAAAGGTTAGCCATCACTGCTCTAGACAATGATGAATTTTATAACTCAGATTCTCTCCTTAGACCATTTTGAAATGCTATGATGATTGTGGCCTAGTTGTTGATTTGGAGCTTGTATCTATTTTTAAAAGCATTGAGCTTAGTAAGGATGGCTTCCTTATAACTCAGTTCTATTTCAAGACCATCATCAGTTAGTAGCTCAACATGATCTGCAGCAACATCTTGCTTCCTTTTATTTATTCAGATTAACAGAGTTGGAAGGGACCTTGTAGGTCATCTGGTCCAACCCTCTGCCCAAGCAGGAGACCCTACACCATTTCTGACAAATGGCAGTCCAATCTCTTCTTGAAAGCCTCCAGTGATGAAGCTCCCACAACTTCCGAAGCTGTTCCATTGATTAATTGCTCTCACTGACAGAAAATTTCTCCTTATTTCTAGGTTGAATCTCTTCTTGATCAGTTTCCATCCATTATTTCTTTTCTGTCCTTCGGGTGCCTTGGAAAATAGCTTGACCCCTTCCTCTCTGTGGCAGCCCCTCAAATATTGGAACACTGCTACCATGTCTCCCCTGGTCTTTCTCTTCACAAGACTAGCCATGCTCAGTTCCTGTAACCATTCTTCATATGTTTTAGTCTCCAGTCCCCTAATCAGCCTGGTTTTATTTTATTTTATTTTATTTATTTATTTTTATTTATCAACCTCTATTTTATTTCTTTTAATAACATTTTCTATATTGTGTGGTATTTTATTAGGGAGCAGAGGAAGTAAGATGGGAACTATTCCCAAGGATCCTTTGTTGTTATATTCCAACATATTATATGCTTTCTCAAAGCAGGCATTGTTTTCTTGGACAGTGGAGGTGACCACCTTTATTAGAGGTTATTTCTAATAGTTCCCTCAGTTTAACTAACATTTTTGAAGTACCTACTTTTATAAGACTCACTTGTTCAGTATCTGATAGAATACTGAATGAGTTAATCAAGTTGGTCCTGAAGGATTCTTTAAAAAACTTCATAACTGGAGGTTTTCAAGAAGAGATTGGAAAGTCCTTTGTCCAGAATTGAATAGAATCTTCTGCCTGAGAAGGGGTTGGACTAGAAGACCTCCAAAGATTCTTCCAACTCTGTTATTCTATTAAAACTGACTTGCTGTAGGAGGTCCAGGTGTCTTGTTCAGGCTATCTCTGCTCAAGGATAGTGGTGATAGAACAACCTTGGACTTACTAACTTTTATTCTTCAGAAAACTGACTTGCTGTTTGACAGGTGGTTTGTTAATGCTATCTCTGCTCAAGGACAATGTTGATAGAATATCCCTGGTGTTATTAACTTTCAAGTTAATTGTGTAACAAATTTTAAAAGAGAAGAACTCCTATTTTCAAAGTGAATTATTAAGGGACTGACTCCCCCTGTGGGAAAAGCCTGAAATGGGAAAAGTTCAAACTTGTGTTTAAAAAAAAAAAGCCTTCATTTTAAACAGCATGCTGGCAATAGTAAGATGTTTGACAGAAAGGAGAGTACGTTTAGAATCTCTCCTGGATGGGAGCCATTCAGTCTTTTCCAAATCAACCAATTGCCTTTTGAATTGGAGAACCTGGCTAAGGGAGAGAGTTGCTGCATTTCTGGATCCTCATTTTGCTCTATTTACTCATACTCATGTGACTTTCAACAAAATCAGATCAGTCGACAAATCAAACTAATAATTATTTTGGATTTACATGCCTTTCATACAGTACTTCCTGGGAGGAGTGGGAACTTGCTTGGTGTGCTCCTCTGGATGTAGGCTTTGACCTCTTAACATATATCCTCACTCTCCTTTTAGATTCAACATTAGAATCCACCCTTTCACCATCATTATCTACGCTTGAATCACAGTTGCCTCTGCATGATTTTGTTTTAATTGACATATTAGTATTTGGATGTCTGTGTTTAATTTAAATAAGAGCCTTTTTTTAGTGTGTCCATGTTGTTAACAGTAGTTAGCAGTTCAAAAATTGGCAATACTATTTGTGCCACTACTAGGCATTGTCTGGTTATGAAATCAGTGACATTTGTTTGTTTAAGTCTCATTCTTTTGTTGTGTAAGCCTTGGAGCAGCTGGGCAAATGACTGCATGTGAACTGAAAAGGGAAAGCTTTTTTTTCAAGGATAGAGACAGAAAAATCTAAACCTTCGTAGCTCTCTAGCTATGGATTCCATTGCAGACAGTCATATCTATTTAAGAGGTTTAATGAAATGTAGGTGAAAGATGATTACTTTGGCAAGTAGCTGTTCCTCTTTTAGGAATCTATCAACTGAGCTGTTCATCCGTAGGCTTGAGTAAGGTCTGAGATTCAGAATATGAATGTTGCCTCTTCTTCCTTTTCTTCATAGAAGAGATGATAAAAAATACCAGCCTCCGGTAAAAATGAAAAAAATACAGGTTTCCAGCAGGAGAGTAAAAGAGAATAAAGTAAAATGGAATAAAATAGGAAGAAATAGAAATTAAAAGGCTAGTTAAAGATTGAATTTAAGAGTAGCTTTAGAGGGAGCTCTTATCAACAGATGCTACTTCTTATGCTATTTCTACTCCCTCGTGCAATTTTCTAGATAATAGATTATTCATCTGGGTAATGAGCCTGGTAAGAAAAGTCTATGTTAGTGTTTCTCAAACTTCGGAACTTTAAGATATGTGGATTTCAATTCCCAGCATGCTGGCTGGGGAATTCTGGGAGTTGAAATCCATATATCTTAATGTTGCCAATTGAGAAACATCAGTCTGCAAAGATGCACTGTTATCTTTTCTTCCTGCTTTTGGAATAAGTAACTTTTTACAAAGGTTTTTAATATAGGTTTGTAGCAGTTTGGCTATTTTTTTAAATGAGTTCTATGGCATACAGAGAAAAGCTTACTTTTTTAATCAATCAGTCATAAAAGAGAGATTTACAGAAAAACTTAAGGGAGGTGTTTTCCAGTTCACTCAAAGATAAAAAGGGGAGGACCAAAAATGCATTTCAGATTTCTGTTACTATAGTTATTCTAATGAAAGTAGTTTTAGGCTTGCCCAGCCTGTTTCTTGATCTAATCTTCCTTTTAGGGCTGACTTTTTGTGACCAGAAATAAGTCTAAGAAAAGTTATAGAATTGCATACTTCCCCATATGAGCAGAAGAAGGAATACTTGGTTTCATTTGGTCTGATTCTTGGATTATGTTACATGTAAAAGAACTGTGTTTTTAAAAATAAATTGTAGTTTCTTTGTTAAAATAAGTCAACCACAGATTCTGGCTTGTTTAAAAAACTGAAATGCCATTGAAACAACAAATCCTGATTTTCAGGAGTTAGGCACAGTGAAATATTTCTCTTCTAGAGAAATTCTAGAATTTCCAAAGAACTGAAAGGATGGAAAAGAAAAGAAAAAAACTACCTGATCTGGCCTACCTAAAACTGGACAACCACTAGAGGGCAGCAGAAAGATGTCCTAAGCACTATTGTTTTTTTGCTAACACATTTGGTCATCAGTTTTTACAGATAAGATTTTGAAATCTTGAAGAAAGACTTGTATGACTTCTATACAATTGAGAAATACACATTAAAGCAAGCTGGGTATTAATTTCTTGTATGCAGCCAACATTTTTATTTTGTTAACTACCCTTGCCTTCTATGGATTCTCTTCACAGTACAAAAACACAGATTCCGTTTCCTTAAAAGAGATCTAATGTTAGCAGCAATAAAATTCATAATAATATACTATATTCATAACATGTTTCAAAGATCGATAGAACAGCAAGTCTATTAAGTCTAAATGGTATTTCTTTCTTCCAAAAATCAAAATGTTCTTAGTTTCTCAGATTTCTGAATGAGTTTAATAAGCAGTTAACTAAACTGAAATAAAATCCCATGATTTCTATGCACTTTGGGGAAAAAAGGGTGATTGAATGTCTAGGATTTGTTTTTGTTTTTTTACATCCTGCATGAATCAAAGCAATGGAATTAAAGGGGCTGTGCTGTTCTTTCCACTGAGAATTTTCCTTGGGAAAATATGGGGATTCTGTTTTGTTTAATGCAAAAAGGAAGGGCATGGCAGGGTGTACCATTTCAGATGTGATAACTACATTCAAACAGAATGAATTGAAATAAATACAGCTGATAATTTTGTTATCTAGGATTGAGGAGACTAATTCTGAAAATTAGACATATTTAGCTATACAATGAACTTTGTAAACTGTGAACTGTGAAGGTTTAGAAGGAAACCCCGGGAGTTAAAATTTACATGGTACAAAATATATATTTAAGCACATATGTAGCTGTTATCAGGCATATCATTTTTGCAAATTATGAAAGCTTTATTGAATGATAAAAGTAGGATGAAAATAAATTATGAAAGTAAATTCTAAATACATAAGTAAATAAAGTCCTCAACTTATGACCACAACTGAACCCAAACTTTCTGTTGAAAATTTTGATAAGTGAATTTGTCCCATTTTATGACTTTTCTTGCCACATTTGTTAAGTGAATCACTGCAGTGGTTAAATTAGTAACATGGTTGTTAAGTGACTCTAGGCTCTCCATTGACTTTGCTTGTCAGAAGGTCACAAAATGACTCCTGAACACTGCAGCAGTCATAAATATGACTCAGTTGTCAAGCATCCAAATGTAAATAATGTGACCAGGAGGATGCTGCAATGGTCATAAGTGTGAAAAATGACCATAAGTCACTATTTTCAGTGCTGTTGTAACTTTGAATAGTCACTAAATGAACTGTTGTAAGTCGAGGACTATTTGTATTTTCAGTTGCCAGTTGTGTATGGTGTGCGTTTGAACAAAATATTATCAAAGAGGCTTTACTTCACAAAAATCTGATAAGATTTCTTTCTATAAATACTTATAAATTAGAGCTTATTAGTTTGAATATTACCAAAGTAAACGAAGTTGGTAAAAATCAAATGCTGGAAGAGTGATAAACTATAAAGTAGCAAAATAATCTTTGAATAAAGTAAAACCCGCTGAGAATAATACTGAGAACAATTGAAGTAAAGAGTAATATGGCTATCAGATTTAGGCTGCAAAAATCCATGTAACCTCTAGAAGGCAATAAAGCATTAATTCCAGGGGTGAAATCCAAAATTTTTCCCTATCGGTTCTGTGGGTGTGGCTTGGTGGGTGTGGCAGGGGAAGGATACTGCAAAATCTCCATTCCCACCCCACTCTGGGGCCAGCCAGAGGTAGTATTTGCCGGTTCTCCGAACTACTCAAAATTTTCACTACCAGTTCTCCAGAACCTGTAGGAACCTGCTGGATTTCACCCCTGATTAGTTCCCTGCAACATTTTGCTGCTACTCTGGTCTACAAACTTTGGGAAATTATCAATCTCTGAGATAAAATGTGTTAATTTTACTTATTTTGATTAGATGAATTAGAAAACAGGTGATAAAAGGTACTGGTTGGCTAAAGTTTTCAAGATATTTCACAATAAAGATTTATACAGGCGACTATATTTGCCTACAAGGGAGGGAGATGTTTAATGATCATGATGCCTCGTAACTTCTTGTCAAAGTACGATAGAACAATAAAAATGGTACCACAGGGAAGTGTATACATTTATCTTCACTTTGAGAACAGCAAGGCAGATGACTATGAAAATGAAAATTTGCTTAGATCCTATAAAGGACTTGGTGCAAACCTGTCACTGAAAATTCACTTCTTACAGTCTCATTTAGACTATTTCCCTTGGAACTATGGGGCAGTGAGTGATGAGTATGGGGAGAGATTCCACCAGGATTCCAAGGGAATGGAGTCTATCCATGCTTGCCAATTACTGCTGGAATCTTCCCAGGGATGATCCTACTGCAGTTCACAAGAGAAAAGCCAAAAAACGCTGTTTAGATACTGAATAAAGGTAGAACCTTGTCATTTAATCTGATGTTAGAGCTTGTCAGTTTTTTCATGCAAAAAGCATGAAAATATTACATGAAAACCAATAAATGAATGGAAAGTTATTGTCACAAGTAAATGCCTTATTCTCCATTATGTAAATAGTACATGAACAGGGTATCAGGGGTTAACTTATTCTCCACCTCTTAATGTATTCATATTTCACCACTCCCATATCTAGCTCCACCCATTGTATATATAAGGAGCTGCATACGTCCATTCTGTGCTTCTATCTGTGAATATTCAGTGAATATAGAATGCCTTATGTAAATAAACAGTGATTTATTTGAATTTATAATTCTCAACTTATTTATTGAGTCTGATCCTGAAAATATCATAAAAATCTGGTAGCAGAGGATGGTTGAATTGACTCAATAAAAACTTAAACATGTCTAAAAGAGATAGGCCCAACACCAGGGCATACAGCGAAGAAATGGAAGCGGATCAAGAAATAATCGATGAGTCCACGAATGCAATTTCGAGAGAATCTGAAGAATACACCACAGACGACGAAGAAATAATAAATGAAGACGATGACCAAGAAGAAAACGAAATAGAAAACAACGAACTCAGGTCAGAGATACTAAAACTTTTAAAAAGCCAAAAGAGCGATTAAAGTCTAATCGCGAACCTCCAAGATATACTAAAAAACAACGGAGCAGCGAGAGAGAAGCACATCGCTACTGAAAAATAAAAAGACTCAAAAATAGTGAGTAATATGCTTGCAGATAAAAACGCAACGAAGAAGAAAACCAACAATCCCGCGCAAAATTTCGAATGGCAGCCATCTTGGTTTCAACAGACCCCTAAGATGAGCGAAGCAGAGCCAATCAGAAAGCAGGATTCAAAATATCTGGCGCGAAAAGCCTTACTCGATGCAAAAATGAAAGAGAAAAAAATATATTACCTCAGAAGAATCAGACACAGAGAACGAAGAAGATTCAATAGACATGCAAGTAAAGTCAGCAATGAAAACGCTTTTTGCAGCATTTGGACCGAAACTGAAGATCACTAAAAAATCAACAAAAAAACAAGCAAGCGAGCCAACGCCTCAAAATCTACCCGCTCCTATCCAGACGGCGAGAGCACCGACGCCTGAGCCCAGAGAGCCCTGCAGATACCGCCCCACGCCGCAGACTAATCCAAGGACCAGCGCCTTCAGCGAAAGAATACGAGCGCCCACTATCACCAGGACTCCAAAGATCGAGCCGGAGACTGATTCATCGGAAGAAGAACAAAGCGAGGGAGCTGCAGCAGCGAGAACCTCTCACGATGACTCCAGGAACGAAATGAGCAACGCGCATGCGCAAGACTACGCAGACAACTTCGGAAGACATGAGATGCGGAGAGAATCATGCAAACTCGTTGCGAGCATCCCCACGCCGTTTTGCAACTTTCATCATTTGCAAGACCACGGACTACCTCCGGTTGTAAGTAATGGACCCAACAATGTTGGGAATTTACCCAATGACTTCCCAAAGCTGAGAATAGATGGCATTAATTTGCAAGAATGGTATCAGCAGCTCCAGGTTGTCTTTATGAAAGAAAATTTACTCTTTTTTATTACTAACCCCCCAAAAAGACCTTGGACTCTAAAATTAGATTGCCTACACCATAGAGCATTCTTCTTATTAATTTCCAGTGTATCTCCTGCCATGTATCACAGTATTAAGCAAAATCTGACTGTCTCAGAAATTATTCAATGCATGTTTAATTTATTTCACAGTGAAAGTGTAGCCACTACCACAAGAATGTCTAAAGATTTCTTCTCTTCTAGGATAAAGCCAGGGGTTACCATAAGTGAACATTTAATATCTTTAAACAAAATTAGAGCAGAACTGCACTTAAGGGGGGAGGTAATTTCAGATCAAACGATGAAAAGTGTTATCATCAACTCACTTGACCCATCATGGGATAATTATATGTCACATTTAGACACAATCAATCTAGGATACTTATCCATAGAAAGTCTATCTAACAAGTTAATAGCTGAAGACAATTCAAGAAGGAATCGTTATAACAACCACATAGAACACAAACAATATAAAAAGGTAGCATTTCAAGAAAGATATCATGAACCATTTGGATGCCACAATTGTGGGTCCAGAGAACATAATAGGAGGGATTGTCCTAAAATTCTAAGAGAAAGACATAGGTCAGAATATAGAAATAGGTACAACAACAGACAACCTTCCATTGATAGACATAGGTATAGAAGTCCACCCAACTATAGAGAACATAGAGGGGGCAGAGATAATTCAAAGGATAGAAAGTCTGGCTCACTGAATGGGCTAAACAAACATGACAACATTAACATACAACAACCAGAGAACAACAATTGGCTTATTGATTCTGGAGCAACCAATCACACTACAAATAATAAAAATATATTATCTTCTTTTGTAGAAGATAAATTTGTAATCAAAGTAGCTAATCAAGAAAAGGTTCAAGTAATAGGTAGAGGGAATGTAATCTTACCCAGCCTAGGAAAAGTAGAGGGGGTATTACTAATACCTGAGATACCTCATAACATACTTAGTGCAATAAAACTAAGCAGAGATTCTGACATTAACATTGTGTTCTCAAAAGGAAAGGCAACATTAGAGAAAAACAGAACAAACATAGGCACAGTAATAATCAAAGGAGGTCTACCTTATTTAATGACAAAGGAGAAATGGTTAAACAACATTGATTCAAATATGGAAGATGACAATGAAATAGATAATGGAGACAATAGTAACAGTGACAATGAGGAACATGAAGTAACTCATAATCACAAAGATACACACAATGAAAAAAAACCTAAAATAGGTAAACCAATTCACGATGAGTGTGCTCATGTCTTACATAGGAAATTAGGACATGCCAGTTTTCCTGTAGTGCAAAAGATGACTGAACATGCAGAAGGTGTTAAAATAAAAAATTGTGAAAACTATTTGGAATGCTCAGTATGTAAATCTACAAAACTCAAAACTAGTCCCAGACCTAGAAAGTCAACGAGATCAACTAACAAAATTTTTGATTTGGTACACATGGATCTAGTTGGTCCATTAACACCATCAATTACTTATAAAAAACGTTACTTTCTAACCATTGTGGATGATTATAGTCGTTATGGATTTGTTTACACATTAAAACATAAAGATGAAACCTTTCAGAAATTTAAGGAGTTTTACAAACGTATAGAAACACAACACAATATTAAAATAAAACAAATCATGACAGATAGGGGATGTGAATTCATGTCTAAGGAATTCTCCCAATGGCTAAAAGACAAAGGAATGTTACATTACACATCTAGCCCATTTTCCGCATTCCAGAACGGAGTGGTAGAGAGAAAGAACTCAACATTACAAACCATGATTAGATGCACATTAGAGGATGCTGGCTTAGGTAAACAATTCTGGTCAGAAGCCCTACAATATTCTAATTACACACAAAACAGAACTTGGCCCAGTATTGTAGATAAGACACCGTATGAAGCAATGTATAACAGGAAACCAAAACTAGCACACATGCATATATTTGGAGTCACTGCAGACGTACACATACCTAAACAATTAAGGCGCAAAGGTGAGAACGTATCCAGAAGACTTAGATTCACGAGACAGGTACAAAAGGATACAGGTTTATCGATAGTAATAACAAATTTATAGTTTCCAGAACAGCTGTGTTCCATGAACAGGCCAACTGGTCTAGAATACATCTTAATGAAATATTCCCAAACACCAACCCAGGCACTAAACTCCAAGAAAAAAGGAATAGAGAAGAACATAGTAACAACACGCATAAAAATAAAATCAAAACATGGACAAACAGTCAACACAAAATAAGAACAGATTCATTAACTAAAAAGGAAGCAAGGTATTTACATGACAATGATACTAAACCAGAAAGAGCAATCAGAAGTAGCAGAAACCAAGTGCCAAACAAATACAAAGATTATGTAATGTATATGGATGGAGAACCACCAACACCTAACACATATGAGGAAGTGTTAAAACTTCCTCCTGAAGAAAATAAAAAATGGGAATCAGCCATGACTAAAGAGATGGATAGTTTACGAGGGCTAAATGTATTCACACCTACAATTGCACCAAAGGACAAAACCATCATTGGCACTAGGTGGATATATAAAATTAAAAATTTAGAGGGAGGCAATACTCTATACAAAGCTAGATTAGTTGCACAAGGTTATGCACAGAAATATCCCGAGGATTATACAGATACATACTTCCCCACAGTAAGAACAGAGAGTGTCAAGACAGCTCTGGTTATAGCATCAGCACTCAACCTCAATGTGTTCCAATACGACATACAGACTGTGTATTTACATGCAAAATTAGATATGATGTGAGACAATTATCTCAAGATGGATTTATCAAAGCAGTTCATTGCGAAACATCAGAGCAAATAGCTGACATATTAACAAAGCCTTTGCCGTCTAAGCAACATAAATACTTGACTTCTAAATTACATGTCTTATATTGTTCTGAATCTGATTGTAATTGTTGTAATATATCGAATCGGCATTTAGAGGGGGATTTGTCACAAGTAAATGCCTTATTCTCCATTATGTAAATAGTACATGAACAGGGTATCAGGGGTTAACTTATTCTCCACCTCTTAATGTATTCATATTTCACCACTCCCATATCTAGCTCCACCCATTGTATATATAAGGAGCTGCATACGTCCATTCTGTGCTTCTATCTGTGAATATTCAGTGAATATAGAATGCCTTATGTAAATAAACAGTGATTTATTTGAATTTATAATTCTCAACTTATTTATTGAGTCTGATCCTGAAAATATTGTAACAGTTATATTATTGATATCAATAAAAAGATAAATTTATAATGATTGGTGTGGCACCATTCTCATTGCTATATCACATTTAGCAGAAAAGTTATGGAGCATAATCGCACATCCCGCTCATAATTTTGAATTATTTTGATGCAATTTTGACCTGAAGCTGGAACCAATTAATTCTCAGGACATAATTTTTCTTTATTAGTGACCCAATTCTGTAAAATTAAGCAACTTTCTTTCTCCTTGTAGACCAGTGCTATCTACTGATAGTACTAATCTTTGTTCCAATTACACTGCCAAAATCTTACTAAAGTATTTAAAATGATGCCTATCCTGTTCTCTTCTCAAACATTTTTGATTGCCTTTTACAACAAACAACCGTAGAGCTCTTCATTACTTTTACATATTCCTTGTTTATCCATTCACTATTTAGCTTTGTTTTGGTTTTTTTATATGTCCTTCTAGATCTATGGTGGATATGATTCATCATCACCTAGGCTGCCCCAAGTTCGCACTCCAAGATTATCACAGAATCCTTTGCATGTCTTTAGCACTGGAAATGCAATTACAGTCAGCTTCAATCTATCTATCTATCTATCTACCTATCTATCTATCTATCCATCCATCCATCCATCCATCCATCCATCCATCTTAGTGTTTCTCAAGTTAAAGTTGAGATTGTGTATTTCAACTCCTAGAATTCCCCAGCCACACCTTAAAGTTGCCAAGGTTGAAAACACTGATTATTTATTTATTTGTTTGTTTGTTTGTTTATTTATTTATTTATTTATGCCATCCATTTCACTGTCAAGAGAGTCTGGGCTAGAAATATAGACGGCTTTGAAAATTTTGTTTATGTGGTTATACTGTACCAAATTCCAAGGAATCATTTTAGCAATCTTCCTTTTTATTATTGAACAGAAATATTAGAGATGTTTAGAATTGGCTAACTACAAATCCCTGACCCCCTCTGGTCCTGAATGCTTTCTTCCATTTGGCCAACTTTATTGGCCAATTTCTGGCCTAACATTTGCCAGAAATTGATATTGTGGATTTCTGCCATCTTAAGGATGAAACACACCTGCACACATATACAAATAAAAAACTTGCAAATCTCTTCAAAAAACAAGGAAAAAGTATCTCAGAAATTCTGGATGCTCTCCCTCTACATCTTCTGATCACAGGTGCTGCAAAGGATTGGTTGCAACCTCTGGCTATCGTAAGGTTGTTTCTGCCTCAGAGAATGATTAGGGAGTAAACTGAAACATGGCTTTTTAGCTCTACAAAATGAAAGCCTTCACAGAGGTCCAATTAATTGAATAAGGAGAAAGCTTAATAGCCATTGAGTTTACAATCTGCTGTTTGATAAGGTATATAGAATTAGAAAATGCAGAATTTAGAAAACCTGTTGCTTCTTGACTAAACCATTAGTTAGAGGAGCCTATATGTTTGGTTCCATTTCATACAACTTTGATAAGTCTTTTATTAAGTAAGCACTAAAATAAGCATTTATCTCTGGCAAAAATAATGTAATACTATTTCTACTATTTCTATCATTTCTAGGTTGTGGAGGCATTTTACAAGCTCCATAAGGTGAAATTTACTCTCCAAACTACCCACAACCTTGATAGTACAGATAGAGCCTTGATAGTATAGTGGTTTAGTGCACCCTGTTATTAACACAGCTGCCTGCAATTTCTGCTGGTTCGAATCTCTCCAAGGCTCAAGGTTGACTCAGCCTTCCATCCTTTCTAAGGTAGGTGAAATGAGGACCCAGTTTGTGGGGGCAATAAGCTGACTTTGTATAAATATACAAAAGTATGAAGGCTATTGCTTAACGCATTGTAAGCCGCCCTGAGTCTCCGGAGAAGGACGGCATATAAATCAAATTAAAAAAAAAAAAAAACACCTTACGGTAAGAACAATGACTGCTCTTGGATCCTCCCGTGTTGATAAAGGTCATCTTATTATGCTGAACTTCACTGATATACAGCTAGAATCTTACATTAAATTTATTTTTTTATTTTTATTTTATTTATTTATTTGTCAAGCATATATAAGATAACAGGTAAAAGTATAAATATAATTTGAATACATGAAAAGAATAAGTAAAAAGGAATATTAGGACAGGCACAGTAGGCACCCTGGTGCACATATGCACGCCCCTTACAGACCTCTTAGGATCGGGGTGAGGTCAACTGTAGACAGTCTTAGGTTAAAATTTGGGGGGGGGGTTGGGATGAAACCACAGAGTCAGATAGTGCATTCCAGGCATTGACCACTCTGTGGCTGAAGTCGTATTTTCTGCAATCGAGTTTGGAGTGGTTCACTTTAAGTTTGTATCTGTTGTGTGCTTGTGTATTGTTGTGGTTGAAGCTGAAGTAGTCATTGACAGGTAAGACATTGTAGCAGATATTTTTATGAGCTATGCTTAAGTCATACCAAAAGCAGCATAGTTCTACGTTTTCTAAGCCTAGAATTTCAAGTCTGGTAGCATAAGACATTTTGTTGTGAGCAGAGGAGTGGAGGACACTTCTTGTGAAATATTTCTGGACATGTTCAATTGTATTAATGTCCGATATGCAGTCGGGTTCCAGACAGATGAGCTGTATTCAGGAATTTGTCTAGCAAATGTTTTGTATGCTCTAGTTAGTAGTACAACATTACCAGAGAAGAAGCTATGCAAGACTAGGTTAACATGTAATGTTAATACTGCAATGTGCTATTTTTATTTAGTTTTGGGATTAGGTTTGGTACAAGCATAGCTCACATTGATCTTTGGCCCCTGGGGTTGGGAAATTAGGATATCGGAAATCCTTCAATTGCTTCAGTTCTGATTTGCATTCAATGTTGATCATGCATCATACAATTTTTCTAAACAGCAAGTGGCAATCAAGAGATTTGACCTAGTTTGGCTATTCTAAAATTGTGTACTTCTATAGAAAATATATAATAAAATGTTACTTCATCCTATTGGTTTAACATTGAGAATTGTGAAAATCCATCACATAAAATTTCAAAGGACAGAAAAGACATGCCCATAAATTCATTTTTCCATTGCTAAAAATTCTGAGTTACATCAGTGGCTATGTGATGATTTTATTAAAAATATTTTTTATTCCATTTATGACAATCAACATGATAATAATATCCTGTCTCTGGACTATGATATACAGTATCTCAAGAACACATGCAAATTATTAACTAATGAACTAGCATTTATGATGCCTCATCCTATGATACTGAGAGGTTCATTTACCAAATGGCTTCCAGCATGTGCAGATTATCTTTTTCCACCTAGTACCAACATTAAGAAATTTGCATTGTGTCTCTAAATTATGATGCCCAGCTTTTTCTAGCCCTGAGGAGGCTGACTAGTTTAGCAATAGCAATAACTAAAATGCTAACTCAGCCTGATGCCTTGAAATACTGAGATATGATTTTAATCATTTGCTGTTAGGATGAGAAACAACAGTTGGTACTTCCATTTGTCTAAGACACAGCGAATTTTAAAAAGATAGAGTTTCATGACCATAGTCATAGCCTGGTTTAAGTTGATCTGCATTTTCTAAGGTAAAATAGATGCTTCACATACCATTCTAAATCAAAACTAGAAAGACTGTTTTATGGCTTTAGGTTTATTATATAATCAGCTGATGAAGATTAAAGAATTAGAACCATCCCCTATTTTGCTTGCTCTGATGAGGTTGGGCTATGAACTGATTCTGAAGGATATGAATGAACATTGCCATCTTCAATCTTCAATCTGCTCCTAGTCCATCCTAATCCTCTCCCCTCCCCTTTTGCTCTACATCAAAGTAGGCTTTTTCAAATTGTGCAGCACAAGTGGGCCATGTAATTTGTCTCCTCAACTCCTCATTTTCAAGAAAACCAATTGTAATATTTATATTTATATAATATTTATATTACAATTGGCTTTCTTGTATTAATTGTGGTGGGCCCAATGCCTTCCATCCAGTTACTAATTGCTCCTCTTCAGAGGCTATTTCATCCTGGGCTAATAGATTGGAAAAATGTGGGGACTATCTTTGCTGTTGTTTTTGACAAATATATCTTTTTAGTTTTTTTCTTCTTGTCAAATTGATCCCATGGAAATTACCTACAAGTAGAGTGTGGCTAAGACACTGAGCTTGTCGATCGAAAGGTCGGCAGTTCAGCGGTTCGAATCCCTAGTGCTGCATAATGGGGTGAGTTCCCATTACTTGTCCCAGCTTCTGCCAACGTAGAAGTTTGAAAGCACATAAAAAATGCAAGTAAAAAAATGCAATTTGGTGGGTGATGCAGAATAATCTGAAAAGAAGGTTGAAATTTACTCCTCAATTGTTCCTATTGGGTATAACTATGGACTGTACAGTATCAGAGACTAAATTGATTTTGAATCTAATATCAGCAGCTAGGCTGTTGGTAGCACAATATTGGAAGAAGGACTCTTTGCCTACTATTGAAGAGTGGATATTGAAAGTAACGAACCTAGCAGAAATGGCGAAAATCTCAGCATACTTGAAGGACTATACACAAGAAAGATATGTATCGGAATGGAGAAGATGGATTGACTATATTCAAAATAAGTATCAGACAAGAAAATATCAAATAGCTCATGAATGAACGTTAAGTATTAGAAGTATTTTGTTATCTATAGTGGAGTTAAGGTTTCGGGGGGGAGTTAGTAGTCTAAGGATAAGTAGGTTAATCTAGTTTAAGATTGTTAAATGAAACAATTGGTCTGGGAAGTCTGGGGGGAGGGGGGATGAGGGGAGGGAAAGGGGGGAATATGGGGGGGAAGAAAATTTTTGTTTTTTGTAAAACTTTTCAATTAAAAAAAATGCAAGGAGAAAAAATAGGGACCACCTTTGGTGGGAAGGTAACAGTGTTCCATGCGCCTTTGGCATTTAGTCATGCTGGCTACATGACCACGGAGACATCTTCGGACAGAGCTGGCTCTTCGGCTTTGAAACGGAGATGAGCACCGCCCCCTAGAGTCGGGAATAACTAGCACATATGTGTGAGGGGAACCTTTATCTGAGAAATGACATAGGACAGGAGCTTGGTGAAGGCCAGAAGAGTATTAGGAAAGACTGCAAGAAGGAAAAAAAAAAATGGGAGAGGAAAGGATCCTTGGGGGGAGAGAGAGATCATGTAGAGCAAAACAAGCAATCAAATCTCAAATCTTTTCCTGACTATCACAAATAAGATGTAGAAAACCCAAATTCCATAGCTGTCTCCAAGTGCAAATATACCTTTCTGTTTCCTAGCCTAGGATTCTCTAATGATTTGGCTTGTTAAGTTCTTCTAATTGGACTTACATAGCTTAGTATTTGGAAGAGGTGACAGAGCAGAAGAGTTGGAATGAAGCTGACAAAAATTTGCCAGTTTCCTCCTATAACTCAAGTGGCAACAAGAATGGTGAAAGGATGATGTTTTCCACACACTGCCAGTTCGCCAGTAGATTGGTGAAACCTTGACATAAGTAAGCAATATCTGCACTAAGCAGAGGGTTAGACTTGACAGTCTAGTAGCGCAGTGTTTTTCAACTTAGTCATTTTAAGATGTGTGGATTCTGGGAATTGAAGTCCACACATCATAAAATTACCAAATTTGAAAAATACCACTCTAGTCCTCTATGATTGCATCCCCTATATGTTATTTGCTCATGCAGATGCAAAGTATCCCCAAAAACCCAGCCAAGGAAAAGAGGGCAACTGGTCAGCATTACTATAAAAAATGGAAATCCAAATACAGATTTTTGAAGTCAGCTAAATTTTCCATCATTATGAATGTGGGAAACAAGCTGCTAAAGGCTGCCATGTGGAAGAGATCATAATCAGAAGCTGAATAAGTGAAATCAAAGATTCACCCTCAATCAGACATTTCCAATTTTACGCGGGAGAAAACCTGAATAACCAAAGACCTACATACAAACACCCGCAAAAACCTCAGAAAACAAATACATATACATACATACATACATACATACATACATACATACATACATACATACATATTATTTTCAGCAGCTGCATAAAAATCTTGGTTTACGTAGGAAGAACCTGGCTAAAGAGAAATACACATAAAGGCCTACGAAAAGAAAAAAAAACAAATACTGTACCTTTAGAGGGAGGATACATGGGATGAAGGTGTGGCTAACTGATGAGGGCCTATAAATCCGAAATAGATCTATCTTAGTCTCCTTAGTCTCCCAATGGGCAGCAGGGAGCTTGCTGGCTGCTGGAAAAAAAGCCTAGAAACTAGTGGATTGGTATTTCACTGAACTAGGGCTGCATAAAAAAATTGGTTTACGTAGAAAGAACCTGGCTAAAGAGAAATACATACATACATATATACATATACATTATACATTATACATATACATATACATATACATATACATATACATATATGATGGTATTTTTAAGATGTTAATTGCTGCTATTCTTATTTATTTAGAAAAAAAGGAACAGTAGTAATATTCATATTAACTTGAGTTTGTTCATTCAAGAAATCTCACTTGGAAAAATAACCAAATTAATTTGCTTTCTGAATAATTTATTCATATTATTTTTCAGCCTTCTGATCTACAATAACAATTTTGAGAAGCTTTAAACACAGGTCAAAAATATGAAGTACTTTCACTGGAAGCAGTTTTGCTTCAACTATTTTCTCATTTCCTTGTTTTTTTTTTCAGCAGCAATAAAGTCTGCAGAGAATAAAGTTTGCAAAACTATAATATTCTGCTGATTTCTGAAATGCAGGGATCATTTGATTCAAGTTCCTCTTAAAACCTTTCTACTTGCTCTTTACAAAGTTATACCTCAGAGAAATGCCATATTCAGTAGATTTCCAAGATCTGAAAAATCTTGCACCTTCCCACATAGAAGCTCAAGAAAAAGTAAATGATTATTGCAGCAAATTAGCATCTGCCTAATTTTTTTTTTTAGTAGGGATAGAATATAAAAAAGAAAGACCTAGGTATTAGAATAGCAAAATTAAATCTGAATAACTAGTTGTAAGAGAAAGTTGATTGTGGCAAAAAAAGACAGGCACCCACAGCTACCTGTTTGCAAAATGCTACACATTTTCATGTTATAGTGAGACTCTCCAGATAACTGATTATTCAGTCAACAGAGAAAGTATACATGTGGGGCATTGTATACACAACATTGTATACACAACTGTAAGATGTGTGAACTTTAAGTCTCAGAATTTCAGGGGGAAATGATAGGGAAACATTGATCTATTATACCAAACAAATAACTTTCGTAAAACATTTGTAGAAAACATAGTTTTCCTATCATTGAACACTTAACAGCTTTGAAGAGAGTTTTTAACCAGTTGTACTTCAAATTTTGCTTGCAATTGCTGCATTGATTGTTAAACTTTTTTTGATAATGAAATCCAGATTGTTCTGAGTGACTAACCTTCAGTGGGAATTGTTCGAAATGTCTTCAGCCTCAGGGCCAATATTTTAACTGAGGAAAGCAAGCCTAATCTTAGAGTTGGCAAATAGAGAGAGAGTTAGGGCAGAATGGAAAGACACTCATAGCAGACTGGAAAAAAATCTTCTCTTTTATGTTTGTTGTATCCTTTTACAAATGTTTTCCATCTGTTCTTCCTTAGTGAGTTTACAAGACTTGGCTAGATTGAAGAGGCTTTTTTAAACTATGGAGAAGGGGCATTTTCAAGGAAATACTTTTTTCTCAGCTATCAATAAACATTTGCAAGTGTCAAATAGTGACAGAACAAACACAGTTGTAAGGAAACCAGTTATTTCAATCATTGCATCTTAGTTTGATTATAACTTCATACAGATTTTGAAGTTGTTCAAAACAAATTCAGAATTTCTACCATGCCTGGAAAAAACCCTGCCACTCTCAAAATATGCATACCATTTATTAATCTGTAAAATGGGAAAAAATGATTGATTTACTCCAATGTTCTTAAGCAAACATTCCTTTTTTAAAATGTTTCTAATTATATGTAAATCAGGACAAAATGTAGTTATTTGGAGATTTTTAGTTTTAATTGATGCATAGTTAATAATATTTTATAATGGCACTTGCTTTCTTTTTGATTTTCATAGGGGACTCGACATTTACTTGCTGAACCTGAGTGCAGATCCAACTTCACTTAAAATTCATCTACTCTTATTATTAAGTATTGTATATTATATATGCATACATCTGAGTAATCTCTAATTACATTCATAACCAACACTAGTGAATAATATTTTCACTAAAATAAATCTTACTTTATCATTGTTGCTAAAGATATTACAAGGTGATATTTAAGCAAGACTCCGAATAATAAATAAGGACTTCAAATTGTCTGAAATACAAGAAAAAGAAAGGAAAGGGAATGTAACCTTTTCCAAGAAAAAAAGAACAATTTAGACAGAAACATACTAGGTGAAATAAAGTTTTCATTTTTAAAAAAAGTAAATATCAGGGTAGGAAAAAGGAATTTCATAAACTGGATACTGAACATCCTTTACCTTTAATAAACACAGAAAGAGTAGTTTCACACATTGCAGTAAGGCATTTTTTACTTAAATATTTAAAATATGGTTGATTGAATCAGTGACTGTTGGCTAGTGTAACAGTCATCTCTAAACCATGCTGTAAGCCATACCATGCTTTTCCCTTCAACTAATCTGAATCAGTCTGAAAGCAAATCCACACTTCTGAGAGTCCATAATACAGTACTGATGCTGTTTGGGAGCAGAAGTAACTTATTTCTGGAACAGTTGCAGGATTATTTACTTCCTTCCCATTTTTGACTCTTAAAATTAATAGGCATAACTGCAATTACTCATATTTTGCAAAAATGGGTCTGTACTTTATGTATGTATGTATGTATGTATGTATGTATGTATGTATGTATGTATGTATGTATGTATTTATTTATTTATTTATTTATTTATTTATTTATTTATTTAATTTATATAGCCATCCATCTCCTCCCAAAGGGGACTCAGGGCAATGCGCAACAATAAATAAAACACCCAATAAAACAGATAAATACATATAAATCACAATAATAAATAACTAAAAACAAAACTGCTATCCCTGAGCAATGGAATCAGCAAAACAAACCTCCAGTTTCATTGAAGCCCCAGGCCTGGCAGCATAGCCGTATTAAAAAAGTCAAAAGAGAGGAGAAAATCTAATTTCAAAGAAAAAGGATGTTCCACAAGGTGGACACCACAGCAGAGAAGGCACATCTCTTGGGTCCCAATGTATGTAGGTCCCTCACTGATAGTACCTGCAACATACCTTTTCTTCAAGATCTAATAGAAAACAGGAACTATGATGGTCAGTCATGTCAAAATAGAAGGGACAACTGAACAGGGGAACTGCCAAACAATTTTGTCCTGCATCAAATGCATTGTTTTTTTTTTATATATATAGTAATAAATTTTATTTCTTTTTTTAAAAAAGTACAAACAGACGATTTGTCGACAAACAGATCACAGGCAGGCTGGTACTACATATGGATATTTACATTTGCAGGTAATGCATTTATATAATATATTTCAAATGCTTATAAAATGTTGGAATTGTTTATGGGACAACTAAACTATATAATTCTAAAGTTGTATTGACTCTTCTGTCCTACAGATTTTTGATGGTCCAAATAGGGAAGCTCAACTTCTTGGAAAAGTCTGTGGTGTGCAGAAACCTTCTTCTTTCACGTTTACCCTAAATGCCACATTTGTGTGGTTTCGCTCTGACTCATCTATACATCTCCGAGGTTTTCAAGCTTGGTTCACAGAAGGCACGTTTCTCAGTGATATAAAATCCCTGCTAGACTAATATCCTTGGCCAAAAAGCCATTTAAGTATTGAGGTTTTGGATTAATTTAAGACAATAACAACCATTAAAAGTGATTTTTTTTGCTGAAACTTTCAAATACAATAGGACATAACTTTGTGAAGAAAAGTAGTTGAAGTATAATTTGGCAAATTGCACATTTTTAAAAGATATAAATGAGAATCCGTTTGGTGTAATGGTCAAAGCACCAGAGTAGAATCCAGGAGGTGGTGAGTTCTAGACCCACCCTAGATGCAAAACCATCTGAATGACCTTGGGCCAGTCACTCTCTCTCAGCCTTAGGAAGGCAGCAATGGGAAACTACTTCTGAAAAACTTTGCCAAGAAAACTGCAAGGCATCGTCTAGGCAGTCACTAGGAATCAATACTGACTCTTATGCACATGTGCACACTGCACGCACGCATGCACACACATACACACACACACACACAAAAAAATCTAATGTCTAAGAAATCAATCCATTCCCCTCATCTGAACTTTCACAAATGTTGGTCTGTCCATGCTAATTGACAACAGCTCCCTGAGTCTCCCATGTAATCATAGCAGTTGGCTGGGGAATTCTGTTTTATTTATTTATTTGATTTTTATACTGCCCTTCTCCAGCAGGACTCAGGGCGGTTAACAGCCAAGGTAAAAACATAGCATACAAAATTTAAAACAATTTAAAAAGATATTAAATAGTTTCAGCCCACAATTTAAAAACACCCCAATAAAATCAATTATGAATTAAAACCGAAAGATGGGATCAAGCCAGCCCGGCTAGATGAAACAAGTGAGTTTTAAGGGCCCAACGAAAAGTCCGGAGATCCGGGATTGTATGTATCTCTGGGGATAGGTCATTCCAAAGGGCGGGTGCCGCCACAGAGAAGGCTCTCCCCCTGGGGGTCACCAGCCAACATTGTCTGGCCGACGGCACCCTGAGGAGGCCCTCTCTGTGCGAGCGAACCGGTCGGTGGGAGGCTATTGGCAGCAGAAGGCGGTCTCATAGATACTCAGGCCCTAAGCCATGGAGCGCTTTAAAGGTAGTCACCAACACCTTGAAGCGCACCTGGAAGACCACCGGGAGCCAGTGCAGCTCGCGCAGGAGGGGTGTCACATGGGAGCGCTCCATTGCTCCCATAATCCCCCGTGCGGCCGCATTCTGGACCAGTTGGAGCCTCCGGGTGCACCCCAGGGGGAGCCCCATGTAGAGAGCATTGCAGTAGTCCAGGCGGGAAGTGACAAGTGCTTGAGTGACCATGCGTAAGGAGTCCCGATCCAGAAAGGGACGCAACTGGCATATCAGGCGAACCTGATAAAAAGCCCCCCGGCCACGGCCGTCATATGCTCTTCTAAAGACAGCAGTGCATCCAGGAGGACCCCCAAGTTACGAGCCCTCTCTGTGGGGGCCAATGACTCGCCCCTCAATAACCAGCGATGGCACCAGCTGGCTATATCGGGACGCTGGAAGCCACAGCCACTCAGTCTTGGAAGGGTTGAGTCAGAGCCTGTTTCTCCCCATCCAGGCCCGCACGGCCTCCAGGCACCAGGACATCACTTCAAGGGCATTATTGGGGTGGTCTGGGGTGGACATGTACAGCTGAGTGTCATCAGCGTACTGATGGAACTCCACCCCAATGCCACGGATGATCTCACCCAGCGGCTTCACATAAATGTTGAACAGGAGGGGCAAGAGGACCGACCCCTGCGGCACCCCACAAACAAGGCTCCTCGGGGTCGACCGCTGCCCCCCTGCCAACACAGATTGCGACCGGTCAGAGAGATAGGAGGAGAACCACCGTAAAATGGTGCCCCCCAACCCCAACCCCTCTAACTGGCGCAACATGATACCATAATCAATGGTATCAAATGGACATTTGATTAATGGACATCCACACATTGCAGCATTTCCAGGGCTGAGAAAGATTGCTCTAGGGAAAGAGTGTCAAACTCATGGCCTTGCGGGCTGGATGCATCATGCGCTGGCCATGCCCACCCCCATTTTAGCAAAGGGGAAAAAGTCATGATACATCACGTGACAACAATGTGATGATGCAAGGTTGACACCCCTGCTCTAGCAACTATCTGAAAAGAACTAAGAATGTTAAAAAAGAAAAACAATGAGATACTTAATTGGTGCAGATCAAAACATTTCATTGAAAACACTTTATTAATATCTATAATTTCCCAGGAAACAAAATGTATTAGTTTAAAAAAGAGAAACAAATGCTTAGTCAGAAACTTCCCATACAATTTTTTTTTAAATTATATTTTATAGTACTTCAATTTCTATGTTATATTTCATGCTCTAAACACTTATTTATATTGTTTTCAGTTTTTAAAACTAATGTTGAAATGATTACGTTGAAGTAGGTATTAGGGAAATTCTGCATATATTCTGCATATATCTGTAAAATGTATTTAAAAGCCTGCATTGGGAAATATTTACAATTAAAAATATTTATGAAGCCTATATACCCATTGGAAAGAATTGCAGGAATCAAATAGAAGCTGATTCTGTTTAATGCTTTTAAAAATAACTGCAAGGCTTATTCAAACCAGATTTCTCACACAATGCTATCAAGAGCTTGTTAGAATAGAATAGAATAACAGAGTTGGAAGGGACCTTGGAGGTCTTCTAGTCCAATCCCCTGCCCAGGCAGGAAACTCTACACCACTTCAGACAAATGGTTATCCAACATCTTCTTAAAAATTTCCAGAGTTGGGGCATTCACAACTTCTGTAGGCAAGTTGTTCCACTTATTAATTGTTCTAACTGTCAGGAAATTTCTCCTTAGTTCTAAATTGCTTCTCTCCTTGATTAGTTTCCACCCATTGCTTCTTGTTCTATCTTCAGGTGCTTTGAAGAATAGTTTGACTCCCTCTTCTTTGTGGCAACCCCTGGGATATTGAAACACTACTATCATGACTCCTCTAGTCCTTCTCATCATCAAACTAGACATAACCAGTTCCTGGAACCGTTCTTCATATGTTTTAGCCTCCAATTCCCTAATCATCTTTGTTGCTCTTCTCTGCACTCATTCTAGAGTTTTAACATCTTTTTTACATCGTGGCGACCAAAACTGAATGTAATATTCCAAGTGTGGCCTTACCAAGGCATTATGAAATGGTATTAATACTTCACATGATCTTGTTTATGCAGCCCAGAACTGTGTTGGCTTTTTTTGGCAGCTGCTGCACACTGCTGGCTCATATTTAAATGGTTGTCCACTAGGATTCCAAGATCCCTCTCACAGTTACTACTATTGAACAAGGTACCACATATACGGTACCTGTGCATTTTGTTTTTCTTCCCTAAATATAGAACCTTGCTTTTTTTCACTGTGGAATTTCATTTTGTTAGATAGCGTCCAATGTTCAAATCTGTCAAGATCCTTCTGTATCTTGAGCCTATATTCAGGAGTGTTGCTTATTCCTTGGATGACACCAGCTTGGTGTCATCTGCAAATTTGATGAGTTCCCCATCTATCACCTCGTCCAAGTCATTGATGAAGATGTTGAAGAGCACTTGACCTAAAACAAAGCCTTGGGGTACTCCACAGCATACTTCCCTCCATGTAGATGCAGTTCCATTGAGGACTACAAATTGAGTGCGGTTGATCAGCCAGTTACGAATCCATCTGGGGGTGATGCTATCTAACCCACATTTTTCTACTTTATCTAGTAGTGGGTTATGGTCTACTTTATAAAAGGCTTTACTAAAGTCCAAATAAATTATATTGACAGCATTCCTCTGGTCCACTAATTTTGTTACTTTGTCAAAGAATGCAATAAGATTAGTCTGGCATGATCTGTTTTTGACAAATCCATGTTGGCTTTTCGTTATTACTTGGTTTGCTTCTAGGTGTTCGGTGACTCGTTGTTTGATTATCTTTTCCAGAATCTTCCCTAGTATTGAGGTCATGCTGATAGGTCTGTATTTCCTGGATCTATTTTGTTTTCCTTTTTAAAAGATGGGAACTACATCAGCTCTTTTTCAATCCTCTGGCAGTTCCCCTGTGCTCCAGGATCTTTGAAAGATATAGTTCAGTGGTTTTGAGATTTCATCTGCCAGTTTCTTCAGAACCTTGGGGTGTAATCCTTCTGGTCCTGGTGATTTGAACTCATCTAGGGTAGACAGGTGTTCACTTACCATTTTCTTCCCTATTTTAACTTGTGTTCCTAATCTGTTTTTTGTGGTGCTGTTTTTGATAGGTTGGACTGTTTTTTCCTTTTGTATAAAGACAGATGCAAAAAATGAGTTAAGTAGTTCTGCTTTCTTCCTGTTGCTTGTCACCTTCTTGCCACTTTCTCCCAGCAATGGACCAATTGTTTCCTTGACTTTTTTCTTGTTTTTAATATGTTGGAAGAAGCTTTTTTTGTTATTTTTTACTTTAATCGCAAGCCTTTGTTAATTGTGAATCTTAGCTTTCCTCACTTCATTTTTACAGGCTCGGGCTATTTGCTGATATTCTGCCTTAGTTATTTGCCCCTCTTTCCACTTTTTATACTTGTCCTTTTTGTCTTTCAATTTGCTAGAGAGTTCTTTATGCAGCCATGCTGGTTTCTTTTGAGATCTATTATTTTTCTTCTTCATTGGTATTGTGCTAGACTGGGCATGTGAGGTCACTACATTGTCATAGAGAGTTAACAATAGCAATCTGGCTTCATCCTGAGACAAGTTGAATATTCCCAAATGTGAATCCCAGAAAAGAGGCACATTTAATCTAGCTCTGCAAATGTAAACTTGTATGTGTATGTTGACGCTGAGCATACAGATTCCTTTAGTGCTTTTCCAACTATATATTGATATTGTGACTCATTTTCTAGATACACACTTTTTTTCTGTGAAGTTTTAAGTGGAGAATGATGGATACTAGTAGATTTTTATCTATGTTGTAATCAAGTTTCTTTTGGCTACACTTTGCCAAATCACTTATTTTGAGATCTATACTATGACTCTTTAATTTCATTGCAGTTCAGCTACTCTAATTACCGGTATTTGCATATTTCTTATTACTCCAAAGTTTGTGGAAGCATCTCAGAAGCTGATTCAGTTGGTGGAGCCATTTCTTCTCTGCATCCAGCAATATACCCAAATAATCAGAATTGTAGTTGGATTATTCGAGCTCAAGAACCATGGTAAATTAATGAATTCATCTCTCCCTGCTGAGAAAGCAAAATGACTAATATCCTCTCCTCTTCTGTAAAAACAATACAAAATTCCTCCATTTCTTATCTGCAGGAAATCCTGCATCCTGTTAGATGGGAAGTATCAATGATGCTTATCTCTTAATCTCTTCTTATGGGGATTTAATGTGAAAAGATTTAACAATCTGGTGCGAAATGAGATAAAGTGTTTAGTGTACAGCCTTGATTTTTCAGTATTAAACACCATGGAAATAGGTCATAAAGAAGATTATTACACAAAGGAAACCATTGTACAAACTAGTCCTGCGGATATTAGAAAAATGGACATGCAAACTGTAAAATTAAATTTACAATTGAGGTAGTTCTCCATTTACAATCTCTCATTTAGCAACTGTTCAAAGTTATGACAGACCACCCAAAAGATATTTAAGACATGGTTTCAAAATTATGAATGCTGTAGTGCCACTGCCATTGTTCATCCTCACAACCAACCAAAGGGACTCCCCCATCCATCCGCCATCCATCCCCCATCCATCCACCTTTTGATCCAAAGCCAGCCATTTGCTTCTGTTGAGTAGCTTTAGGCTTCCTTGTCTGGTTGAATAGCCATTCTCTCTTGGGAGAGAATAAATTTGGGTAATCTCAAGGGGCAGGTGGAATCCTTGGGAGGCCACTGAATAGCTGATGGAAAGTAGGCCTTGGCCTACAGGCTGTAAATGCCCTCTGTGTAGTGGTTACTTCTGCTGACCAGTTTAGGTTCTTTTGCCTGGCTGAATAATCAGCTAGCGATTAGGATGAGGTCCTTATCCCAAGGATCAGGAAACAGAGCATCAAGTGCCTCAAAGGTGGGGAAGGCCTTGGAAGGCACCCTGTGCCCCACTTAACAACCAGCACATTTGTTTAATAATTGCATTAGTGAGAACAGGAAAATGACCATTGAGATGTACAACCATTGTAGTCATAAGTAGAGGACCACCTATATATATCTGGTCTTTTAATTTTAGTTCCCCATACCTGGAGTTAACTCTAGTCATCTCTAGACTAAGAGACTGGTTAGGATCATGAAGTGTGCTAAGTCAGAGGTCCCCAAAATATTTCAAGTATACTGTGAATGCCTATGCAGTACTATAATATAGGTTAACTAACTATATAGTGACAATAAAAACTTTTTTGGAGCTTAGACTTTATGATAAAAGTACTGTTCCTCTTAGTGAACACTAGATAAACAATTTCTTAGCACACACTGTAATTTGTAGTTTGAAAATCTATACACCATAATTACAAAACCTACTAGATTTGCATAAGTTTAATGGAGAAGGATTCACATTTATTATAGAGCACAATATTAAGTTCTTAAATTCAACTATTTGTTGGAATAGTTGACTGGCTGACCCTATTTTTTTAATTGTAATACAACTGGTTTGGGTATCCAAATCATATTTATTTACTTACTTACTTACTTACTTACTTACTTACTTACTTACTTACTTACTTACTTACTTATTTACTTACTTACTTACTTTTGTATATACCTGCTTAGTAGGCCTTTCGCCCCCACCCCCCCAAGCGGTGTTCTTTTTTATACAAAGTCAGCTTATTGCCCCCACAAACCGGGTCCTACCTCCTTACCTACCTCGAAAGGATGGAATGCTCAGTCAACCTTGAGCCTGGTGAGATTTGAACTTGCAGGCAGCTGGTGTTACTTAACAGTGCTTTAGTCTGCTGCACCACCAAGGCTCTGTCAATTAGGTATGGCATTGGAACATTAATATAATATGACAAGAAGGCTTGCCTATCCCTTGTTTCCCTTTTACCTAGTGACTATTATTCTCAGTATTGTAATAGTTGTTGTTGCTGAAAGCAAATTATAATTTCAGTTTGCAGAAAACTAGAGGAAATTTCTGGTTTTCAAACCTGGTTGGTGATTTTGAATGAAACATCAGTTTGTAATATGCATCTTAGTAGGGAATTTATAACTCAGTGCAAAAGAAACGAGAAGAACATTTATTGTAAAGATTGGGGGGGAAAGGAGATTATTACAATTCTTGGAGGTAGCATGTTTTTTACTGTAATGCTAGGCATCTTGTTCTAAAAGAGAAAAGATGCAACATACTTCTATCAGCTTTCTGATATGTCTCATGGGTTGAGTTAAATAATTCTGTTCAGATTCTTATTGTATGTTTGGCTTTGGGAAATAATAACGAGAAATATGCATTTCTTGTCCTACTCTAGGAAGCTCAGAATTTACAAAAACGTTGTAAAATTGCCAAGAATACAGAAGGGGGCCAGGCAAATATGCAGTCCTATGAAGGATAGACATTCCTTTATTAAAGTAAATAGCCACGGGCTCAAATATAAAATATATTTTATTGAGGAAAAGGAAACAAAAACTTAGATCACCCATATAGAAAAGGAGGAAAACTAAATCACACATAGAAATTTCCAAATAAAAATCAAGAAATTTCATTTTGGCTCCCAGTGGAGATATGGTGAAGATTTTAATCCAAGAAAGTTATAAAGAGATTAAGGATCCAGATAAATTTGGAAAATTGAATTTTATTATAAGTTTTTGGAATTAACTATAAAAGATAAACAGCTTTTTGTGAGAACAGTTTTATTTTGGCTATCAGGTTATTTCAGGTCATAACAAAAAATGAGTGATGACTTAGAAACTGGACAATAGAGGGAAATAAATATTTTAAGCAGAAAAAAAGTACAAGCCTATTCTTGATGCCCGTTAATACTGAAACTTACAAAATGACATAAAATATTATAAAATCGGAAATGTTAAAAGAAAAGAAGAACGGAGCCAGAAATTAGTAACTATGATATCAACACTGTCAGTAATTCTGTTTCCTTCTATAAACTTAGCTAGACTATATCTAAGAGATGCTAATAAAAGAATGAGAGATGTGGAAGAAATTTTATCTGACAAAACAGAGAAAGTATTGAAAATGGAAGTACAAATATAGGCCCAGAAAATGATTTGGAGAAGAATGATTTATGGATATGCAACAGAAATTAATTTTTTAATTTTTTAAAATGATCCGTAAAATATTTTCATATTGTAACTACAAAAAAGGCTTAATAAAGCTTTGATGAAATCTGTGGGATAGGATAAAGAGGAATGGAAGAGAAATCAAATCCTAGAACAATATTTTATTGAATTAAAAATTAAGACTGTTAGAAATAAAATGAAGGAAAAGTTACTTTATTTGATCAAAGTTAAAATAAGATCATTTTTTGCAGTGTTCTAGCAACCTTTTATGGGCTTTTTGCTGATACAATAGAAAACTTGAGGTTTTATGGATTTGCTTATAGATAAAAGATGAGATATGGGATGGATGGCAATAGTATTTAGAACTTATATACCACTCCATAGTGCTTTGCAGCCCTCTCTAAGCAGTTTACAGTGTCAGCATATTGCCCCCAACAATCTGATACCGACCTTGGAAGGATGGAAGGTTGAGTCAACCTTAAGCCAGTCAGGACTGAACTCCTGGCAGTGGGCAGAATCAGCCTGCAATACTGCATTCTAACCACTGCACCACCACAGCTGAGCCAGCCATGCTGTAGATATTAATCATAGTTCATTTTGAATACATAGTGGAAAAATTATGGACATATTTCAAGATGTTCTGCACTGTACTTCTGTTTGATGCAGTAGTACCAAATTGGTAAAAGGTGAGATCTGGACAGGTTAGATTTGTGAGTGATGTGGGCAATCTATAAATCTGATATATAAAAATAAATAACAAACTCTAAAGCCTACTACTTCTAAGATGGAAGGAAAGAAACCACTTATTTCCTACAACTAGAATTTTCTGTTATAAGCCATAGTGTTCAAACAACATTTGCTTTTGCTAAAGTGAATTCCATGCTTTACTAGACTCACAGCATCTATCCTACTGGAGTTATTTTCTCCATTTCCATATTGTACTTTGTCTCATCTCCTGCTTCCCTTGTACAGCTTGTGGGGGTACCTTCCATATGGAGAGAGGAGCCTTCAGTAGCCCACGTTTTCCTGACCCATACCCATTGAACATTGAATGTGTCTGGAATCTTCTGAGCTCCCCTGGCAACCGGCTCCAGCTGTCTTTCATGTAAATCAATTGTTCAAAGAGTTATTGTTTAATCTTTTAATGGAGCAGCAGGAAGGAAATGCTGGGTTTAGAAGAATGTAATTACTGGCATGTAAAACAGTACCCACAACTTGGAAAGTGAATACAATCACAGCCAGAAAGGGATTGCTTTATTTTTTTCCCCCCATTGCTTATTATCCTGGTCAGCTTTCATGCAACTAAAATCTATGCTTATAGATACCATCCCAATTTTGCATCTATAACTTTTACAAAATTATAACTGCATCAGTTGAAAGTATGAGTACTGGTCTCTTTCCCCCTGCTGCTATGGTAAATTTGAATAATCATTAAATGTTTGCTTAGTACCACTTACGTTATATTAAACTGTGATATATATTTTGGGATTTTTGTTTCATTGCCCACAAATCAGTCTTGATTCCTGGTTATTTCAAGGACAAAGGTCTATTTCAAGATCTATTTTCCACCCTACCTTTTTAGAAGTGGTCTGCCTTTGTCACCTATTCAATTTCTGTGACTAAGGAAGTCTCTCCACTCCTAGTCTAGGGCCATAACAATTAAACAAACTGGCGCTTGTCTAATTGGCTATGCTAAGCGAGTTCATTAAGTAGCAATCCCTCCTCACACCAGGATCTATTTAATAATTTTCAAGAAAGAATACAGATAATCCTCGATTTACGATCATAACTGAGCCCAAAATTTCTGTTGTTAAGTGAGACATTTATTAAGTGAGTTTTGCCCATTTTACAACATTTCTTGCCACAGTTGTTACATTTATTTACTTATTTATTTGCACGTATTTATATGCTGCCCTTCTCCCAAAGGACTCAGGGCAGCGAACACAAGCAAAAACATACAATAAAAATTCGAATTAAAACCAGTTAAAATCAAATAATAATAAATAATAAAATCCAAGAATCTGAATCAGCCCATTTGTTGAAATAGCCAAGTCTTCAGGCCTCGACGGAAGGAACGGAGATCAGGCGCCATCCAGGGCTCGGTGGGTAACTCGTTCAGAGGGTAGGGGCACCCACAGAGAATGCCTTACCCTGGACGTCACCAGACGACATTGTCTGGTCAACGGTACCCTGAGGAGAGCTGCCCTGTGAGAGTGGACAGGACGGTGGGAGGCAGGCAGAAGATGGTCCTGCAGGTACCCTGGACCTAAGCCATGTAGGGCTTTATAGGTAAGTACTAGCACCTTGAAGCGGATCCGGAGGACCACCGGTAACCAGTGCAGCTCGCGCAGGAGAGGGGTTACATGGGAGTAATGAGGAGCTCCCGTAACAACCTGCGCGGCCGCATTCTGGACCAGCTGGAGCCTCCAGGTGCACCTCAAGGGCAGCCCCATGTAGAGGGAATTGCAGTAATTCAAGCGGGAAGTAACCAGGGCATGAGTGACCGTGCGAAGGGCATCTTGGTCCAGGAAAGGGCGCAACTGACGCACCAGGCGAACCTGTGTGAAAGCCCCCCTGGTCACAGCCGTCAAATGGTCTTCTAAAGACAGCCGGTAATCCAGGACACCCAAGTTGCGAGCCCTTTCAACGGGGGCAAGTACCTCCCCCCCCATCAAAAGTTATGGGACCTCTAGAACATGAGGTGCCAGCATACACAGCCACTCAGTCTTGGAGGGGTTGAGTCTGAGTCTGTTCCTATCCATCCAGGCCCGCACCACCTCCAGGCATCGGGACATAACGGAAAGGGCATCCCCGGGGTGGCCTGGGGTGGAGATGTATAACTGAGTATCATCAGCGTACTGATGATACCTCACCCCAAAACCATGAATGATCTCACCCAGCAGCTTCATGTAGATGTTAAAGAGTAGAGGGGAGAGAACTGATCCCTGAGGTACCCCACAAGTCAGGGTCCTTGGGATCGACCTCTGCCCCCCTACCCATAAAAATTGCAAATGACCTGAGAGATAGGAGGAGAACCACTGTAAAACAGTGCCTCCCACCCCTAACCCCCCAAGTCGCTGCAGTAAGATACCATGGTCGATGGTATCAAAAGCCGCTGAGAGGTCAAGTAGGACCAGGATGGAGGAACAACCCCCATCCCTGGCCCGCCAGAGATCATTCACCAGAGCGACCAATGCCATTTCCGTGCTGTGCCGCGCCGGAAGCCCGATGAATGGCTTACATGAATCACTGCAGTTGATAAGTTAGTAACATGGTTGTTAAGTGACTCTGGCTTCCCCATTGATTTTGCAAAGGGTTGCAAAGGGTTCCCCATTGATTTTACAAAGGGTTGTAAAAGGTAATCACATGACCTTGGGACATAGCAATAGTCATAAGTCTGAACCAGTTGTCAAGCACCTGAATTTTAATCACATGATCATAGTAATGCCACAAAAGTCATAAATGTGAAAAATGGTCATGAGTCACTATTTTCAATGCCATTGTAACTTTGAACGGTCATTAAATGAACAGTTGTAAGTCATGGACTACCCGTATTCTGAACATGCACAGAGAAATCTTTAGAAAGAGGCTTCTGTCTGAGATGGCATGAGATAAAGTTGAAGCCCAGTCTCTCTCATTTGCAATTAAATCAGAACACATGTGGCAGGGGTTTTGAGTCATGCATTTTAAGGGGAAATGAATGTACACTTTTCCACTTGGAAAAACTATAAAACAAAAATCTCCAAAGCAACAACTAACACATCAAAGGTTTTAAAATATGGCAAAGAAAATTTCTGGTCACAGGCAGTTCAAAAACAGAAATCCCAACTGAAGAGGCTCTTTTCCTAAAAGTGAAAGAAGTGCTCTATCAATAATGGAAATAAAAACTGAATTTGAAGTGGGAAGTACTGAAGCTTCGCATTCAGCAAATCAACTTTAATGATATAGTTTGATTCCCAAAATGTAAAGTAATACGTGTGGAGTTCCTCCCTCTGCCAAATATTATATCTGGTTATATATTAACCATCTTTCAAGGAATGCTTTTAGTATGGCACCCAAATGAGTTTAACGTTCTAATTTCTCAGTTTAAAAAGGCCAGATACTATCCTCAGAATTGTAATCAGCAGAAACATATGCAATCCGAGCTTTGGGGAAGATCAAGCATAATGAAATGACCTACCTGGCTACTCATGGTTCTCTTAAGATTGCAAATGCTGTTGTAATTCTCACACACTCAGCTCCATTTCCATAGGCAATTTAATATTTTCCTTCAGCTCATAAATGTTAGCTATTGTGTTTTTTTTCCAAAAGAAAGAAATGGAAGGCATGAGAAATCATCAGCAGGTAATCTGAAGGTTTAGTACAAAGCCATGACATAAAATAAAATATCCCTTTGGGAAAATAGATAATTGTCTGGCTTAATTCTTACGTCTAGTTGGAACGTCTGAGTCATTACATCTGTAATAACAAATTTAATTTTAAACAAAAGAGATTAAAGCATATGTAGCAATGCAGTTGGCTAACTTTATTTTAGTATTTTCCATTTCTGTATATTGGAGAACCATAACTTAAAAGAATTGATGAAATAAGATAGATAACACTGTTAAAATATGATCATGTTTTTTTTGCATTCTAAGTGATTTAAGAGGAGTAAAATTAATAGGGATGGACAAATATTTGATCTGAAAGTTTGATTGGCTATAAAATCAAATAAATAAGGGTTTGCAATATTTTTAGGTGGTGAGTTCATATAAGTAATCTTAAATCGTAGAATAAGCACCAAATGCTTATTTGATTTTCTTTAACAAAGTAGTATTTTTAATTCATTAATTACTATTTTTTGCATGCTAACAGGCATCATTTAGCAGGATTCCAACGCTGTGCTACCACAGACCACATATGTTTGATCTCTGGAATAAATCAATCATATTGGCAAGAATGTTTTTTTTTTTATCCTGGATAAATGGAAAGAATTATCCTTTCTATTTAAAATATGAAGCTTTCAACAGAATAATACAGGGGAACAAACAAGGGTACAGTGATGCTATCAGAATAAGTGGGGCCAAGATCTTTGGTCCATTTTTCATTTGGATAGAGCAAGAATGGATCTTTGTAATGCCCTTGAGGAATGCATCTATTTGAGGAAAATGGATGAGGAATAACTGCTTTTCCCACCTTTCCTGTATGCACAGAAAGCTGGAGACAAGTGCTCCCAGTTTCCTTCTCCATGGAAAAGATTCCCCTGCAGGAAGACATGGGAAGTACTAACCTCATTTTCAGGCAGGTGGGAGAAAAGTTCTTCTTTTTTCTATGTATCTTAAGGTACTTTTCCTTTATGTGAAAGTTGCATGACTTTCTAGTGTTTTCCTCGTAGGTTCCTTTTGCAATCATGTTCGTCAGGGAGAGTTTTTCCATTAATATATTGCTGCCATGGAGCAACCAACTATCAGTCCTTGGGCACGGGATGTAGAAATGACCCCTCACACTAAAAATCAAATGCAGAAGGAAGTTTCATTTCTATCAGTCCATGGATTCCAAATGTATAACATGTTCTACAAGGCAGTTCCAAACACTGTCATCATAAGTGAATGGTTGGTATGATTTGTAATAAGTAGCATCGTTTGGCTGCCCAAAACAATAACTGATGAAAGAAGTTAGATTTTCAGGCATAATACTTCTCAAAATCAAAGATAGTTCCTGTGACAAATAACTAGTATAGAAGGCCACTTTCGTGTAATAGTTAAGGTATTATTTTAGAAACCCAAGAGACTGAGATAGAGTCGGCCCTTAGGCGTGAAAACCAGCTGGGAGACTTTGAGGCAGTCACAGTCTCTCTATCCAATTCACCTCACAGTTTTGTTGTTGTGAAGAAAATAGGAGAAGAAAAGAGAATTATGTATTTTTTCTGCCTTTAGCTTCTTATAAAGTAACTACCGTAAATAGATAAATAATAAAAAGTTTAAGATCATGTCAATTTGTTCTATCCCATTTCTTTTCATAGGGGATAATAGTCTTGCACCAGTTCTATCCATTGTGTGTGACCGAAAACCTCCTGGCCCAATAAGGTCAACTGGGAATGCAGTTCACTTCAGATTCACGTATTACTGGTCCTGGATTTAATGCTTCTTTACACAAAAGTAAGTGTCTTTTAAAATAACACTTGTCCATCCTTCATGTCAGGGGTGAAATGCTCCCGGTTCGGACCAGATCACCCAATCTGGTAGCGATGGAGGCGGGTGGTTCGGAGAACCAGTAGCAAAAATCCATGCCCCCCCCATGCCCAATAATCAGAGGCTTTTTTTTACTTTTAAAAGCATTTTTTCTACCACCTCTTTGGCCAAAAAATGCTTTTAAAAGTAAAAAAGTTAAAAAAAAGCTTCTGATGATCGTGCGGCTCAGCTGGGATCGTCAAAGGCTTTTAAAAGGAAAAAACCCTTTTTTCTTTTAAATGCCTCTGACGATTTAAGCTGAGTTGCCTGATTGGCAGAGGCTTTTTAAAAAACCTCTGCCGATCAGACAACTCAGCTGGGATCGTCAGAGGCATTTAAAAGAAAAAAAGGTTTTTTTTCTTTTAAATGCCTCTGCCGATCAGGCAATTCAGCTGGGATTGTCAGAGCCTTTTGAAAGCATTTTTTTGCAACCTCTTCACTGAAGAGGTTGTAGAAAAAATGGTTTTAAAAGAAAAAAAAATTGGTCATGCTCACCCAGTCACATTAGCCCCCCACCAAGCCACCACAGAACCAGTAGACTTGAAGAACAATATGTAACTTTTTATTGTGGATTTTCAATTCTAGCTTTTTCCTTCCATCTTACTGAATCAATGAATACCTGATTGTTTTCGTGACCTTGAAGTCACTGATCTGTTATAATAGTTCTCTTTAGCCTTGAATCAGCTTCTCTTTGCCACTTTATCCTCATTCCTTTCATTGTATAAGGCTCACGGAAAAAAAAATTACCTTCCCAAAAATATTATTTAGCATGAAAATCTGCAAATGAGCAGTGATCTACTTTGAAAATGTGTTCTAAAGTATATTGAATGAAATTTTGTTAAAGTTCTCCAAACTTTAGTAATTTGTGTGAGTTCTCATTTCTAATTTATCAAATGAGAGGTGGTTTGTGTTTGCAGATTTGTTGTGAAGCTAAAATGAAAACGTGCTACTTACAAATATATATATATATATATATATATATATATATATATATATATATATATATATATATATATATATATATATATGGTAAAATTTTGTTCATCCTTTATCAATTTATGTGTTAACATATTTGCATCGTTGCAATGAGATACTACGGTAGTATAATTCCACAGACCTTGGAATAACAGACACTTTCCCTCCCCACTTGTCTGTTAAAATGAGGTTTCATTGTATGTTTTTTAAATTATTGCTCTTGGATCATGCTTTAACGAATTCTTCTCCTTGACTCTATTCACCATTTATTTTTCAGTTTAGAAATGGACCAGATTTCTCTAGGACCAGAGAACAGAAATGGGCCTTTTTGTGATAACAATACCTTCCCTATAATGTTCACCACAGCTAACCAGTTATTTATACGTTTCAATTCTGGGAGCACTAATGGAAACCAGGATTTCAAACTGACATATGAGGCAAAGGACCTTGGTGAGTATTAGAACTGAATACAAATAAAGACTGTGGGTTGGTGACACAAATCAGTGAAATTTTAAACCAGACATTCTCATACAATGACTCAGGACCATGACTTGACAAAAGCAATCAGCCTTCTGGATCAGCCTTTCTCAGCCTGGTATCTTCTCGATGTTTTGAGACCACAGCTCCTAGAATTACCAGTCAGCATATAAATTAGTAATTTGGGCAGGTGACATTTCAACATAACTAGAATAATGAGTTATTCCTTTTCTTTTCTTTAATTTCAGTGGATTTGAATGGCATTGGAAAGCCAGCTAATAATCGAGTGATTCAAGGTTGAAGAAAAGTGAGCCAGATTTTGATGCTTCTTCTTTTTAAAAAAAGTTTTTAATTTTTTTTAAAAAAATTATAAAAATGTCAAATCAATGAGTGAACAGTGTGGCAACTGGGTACTATACATTCCAAACAAAACTGATCAGATTGAATATTATTATTACATTCAATCAATTTATATAATTCCCATAACAATATACATCTATATTAGATTACAGTCTTTCATTATTCAATTATTCCACCTATTTCTCATTATTACTTTCATTTTATCAAATAAAGATGTCATACATTAATATTCTTTTTATTTCTATCAGTCTAGCTTTTAATCGTATCACCCTATAAAAAAGCTTTTCCCTTCTTTCCTGACTAACTTCTAATCATGTCCCCTGCCTACAAAAAGAGAAAGAAAAAAGAAAAGAGGGAGAGAGAGGGAAAGACAATTCAAAGCAGCAACTGAGAAAAGGAATCATCCTTCCATCATCACTTGTCTGCTTTATATTTAATTGCTTTGCTTTAAAAGAAAGAGGGGGAAAAGGAACAGCAAGTCAAAACAACAATAAGGAAAGAAAAAAAAATAGATTATCTACCCACTGTCTCTTGCCCACTTCGATATTTAATTGCTGTGCTTTGAGAACTGGGTGGAGAAATGAGTAAAATTGTCCAGGAGATGGATCTACTTTTTCAAAATATAAAAGACGTTATGAACAAAGAGTTTAAGGGTATTATGGAAAAAAAGGAAAACACTATACAAGGGATGATGACTACAGACCAAGACGCCCAGGAAAGGGAGGATCCAAAGGAAGAAATAAAGAAGTAAGAAGACAAGGAGATGATCATAACGAAAATAATGATTGATGAATTAAACCAGGGGGAAAACATACTAAGAGAGTTGGAAGATATGCTTGAATTAGAGGCAGGGGCCTTGGTAAAAATTTTAGAAAATAGGCAGCGGAAGAGAGTAAAGGTGGGAGGAATACATCCAAGAAATATAGATCAGGGTTGGATTCTACTTACCTTTACTACTGGTTCGCAACAGGGCTGCACGCACATGTGCAGAAGCTTCTGCGCAGGTGCAGAAGCTTCCTGATGGTGTCTGGGCCAGTGGACAGAGCCTCTTGCCAGTTTTACTACCGGTTCTTGTGAACCGGTCTGAACTGGGGACAACCCACCACTGATATAGGTGGAGACTTAAGAGAGGAATGGGGGAGACAAGTAAAAAAAAAAGCAGATTGTGATGCTTCTTCCTGCCATAACTAATTAAATGCTTCTGAGAAGTCAAGGCACAAACTTATTCTCTTAGTTCCCAATTCCCCAGCAATTGTTATTATCTAGCATATTACCGCTGAGCATGTAGTTTCCATTTTTTGTTTAAGGGCTAATAGATATTTATAGATGTATGCTGCATGAGTATTTCTAAAGGACTTTGAACTAGCAGCCAAGCTGAATCCTGTGGTTATACTTTCTTTTAAGCCCCAGTTCGTTATCATATGACCAAGAAACAGTACATTATTGTTGAAATATTGGAATTCAACTTCCATCTAGCAATTTCAAAGATTCATCTTAAAAAACATTATTTAGTGGATCAAGAATTGAATTTATCCATTCAATTTGTATAGCATCTCTGTGATATAGTTAAAACATAGTGAAAAAGAATAAAATAAATTTAAATAGAAATAACAGCCAAGAGAGTTAAAGTCCATCAAAATCAACATAGCCAAGAAATGTGGCCCTTCAAACATTTGGGACCCAGGCCCAGGCACATAGCAGGTCTCCAAGATCTTCCAAATGCATCCTTCTGCCATACTTTTCAAATACTGATACATGTGTATACATGACATTTTTTCTCTTTTGGTATTTTAATAATTTTGGGATTTTATAATTTAATAATAATGTCTGTTAAGTAATATTCAGAACATACTCAACAGTAATATATATATATATATATATAGAGAGAGAGAGAATCCCTCACCCATTTGTAAAAAAGGCTCCTTTTGATGAATAGAGTACACAGATCCCGTTTCACATATCAAAATCAGACTTCCCTAAGACATCATATAATGTCCCAGATTTCTTCAGGGAATTATATACAGTATGGCCTAATTTTGGCTTGAGGATTTGATTAGGAGTTCAGAAAAGACTACATTGTTCCTGCTTTCTCTCCATGGTCTTTGCCACAACTTCTTCATCTCAAGGCAGGGAGACTATTCACATTCTGTAGGCTCCTGTTTGATCATTCTCTTTCATTCGGCAGGCCAGGTTATAGGAAATCCATGAAATAGGTAGAAATTGTAGATAGAGTTTGCCATTCTAATTGTGCCTTTCTAATTGTGTTTTATATATACCATAGTACAAAGCAGTCTCAGATAGCATGACCAGATAGCATGAACTGTACTGGGAGCCTATGTTTGGAAAATCCTGAGGTGTCACAGAGAACATTGAATCCTGTTCAATAGATTATTTATGTTGCTTTTTTTTACTTGCTAGCATGTGGAGCAGTGGTGGATTGCCCCTGGTTCGGACCGGTTCTATAGAACCGATAGTAAAATTGGCAGGAGGCCCCGCCTACTGACCCTGACATCATCAGAAGCGATCTGCGCATGCGCAGAATCAAGGCATGTCCGCAAGCAAAGCAAGCATGTGCGTGATCCCGTTGCAAACCGGTAGTAAAGGTAAGTAGAACCCACCCCTGATGTGGAGGAAATGTTTGCATCACTCAAGACAATCTATTTGGATTTATATCTTCACCCAACTATCCTGGATATTATCCATTTTTTGCTGATTGTGTCTGGACCATAACTACATGGGATGGCTGTAGAGCTGCAGTTTGAAGATAGATTTGATATTCTGCCTTCCCAAGTATTTACACAGTTATTAGATTAGCTTTAATTACATTTTATAAGTAATTAATTGTAATCAGGTTTTATGAAAATATTCCTCACTATTTTTATGTCTCTTAAAAAGGTTACAAAATATGCAGTGTGACAACTTGCATTTTGGGTTTATGTCCATCTACATATATAGTTGCACTGTTTCTGTTGATACCATGGCTACAACCTAGCAAGACTTGAGTTGGTGTGTTTTGGGTCTCTCCCCCCACCCCCCACCTACAGTTTCAAGAAATTGAAAAGATTGTCAAATGTCTTCTTGGATAACACTGGATAACACTGACATCTTCTCAATGTCATTCTTCTGAAAACCTTGCTGGGAAGAATCTTCTATCCCACTTTCCACATTCTTGTTCTCCAATCAGGATTAGGAAATTACTGAAAGATTTTAATTGATCCAGTGCATTTCAGTGGTGCTAGCATGGATGTAGGCATAATTAGTAGTCGGGGTAAAATGTTTTATTGTTCTAAAAAATAAAAATTTAGAAACAATTGAAGGAAAGATGTTACCGCTAAGATGACAATATATTTTCCTTTTAGCTTGTCCTGGATTAATTGAATTTCCAGTCATGAAGCTCAGGATTTCTGTTGTATTACAAGCATTTAACAAGGTAGATAACCTCTTCTTTCCTTTTCAGTTTTTAATAAAATCTGCTTTGAGTTGAGATAAACTTCTATTGATTTCATACAGCTTTGCCTATATTTTTCTTGATAACACATGAAAGTGATTTGCCAACTTTTCAGTTATTTTTTCCCCTTCAGTTTCCCTTGGTCTTCTTTTAGTTATACATTAGATTATCATGAATTACAAGATGGGACTGATTCCACAATTCAGCTCATCATTAACTTATGTGGGACCTGTATGCTGGGTATTCAGAGATCTTCTGCTTCTTCCCTATCTATGAGATTCCAATCAAATAGTCTGGAGAGACAGTCTGGATTAAGAGCTAGGTATTCAAGATGTACTATGTACATTTAATCCTTGCATAAGATTTTACTGATCCTAAAGTCTAAGGGTATAAATCCATGAACTGGTTTTTAAGATTACAATAAATCATCTTGGTCAGGTTCTCTAGTCCTTTGAAATACACCAGCTAATGAAAGTGATTTCTGCATCATCATTCCAATATATATATATATTAGCTTAGTATTTCAGAATGTTCTTAATTATGGGATTTTTAAAAAAGTATTTAAAATGAGACTACTTTTTTGATGCACATTTTAAAAATATTTGCATAAATATTAACATGCTTCTGAAAAATAGAAAATACTAGAATAATGCAATTATAAAATCATTAAAAATTGGGGCTGAATGGAAGAAGACAAAATGCTGATTTGGAGAAATTCTTCAGCACCTAGAGTGATGAATGTCCTTAGCTGCTACTTTAGAGGAAATGCTGCAAATACAGTTTTGCATCATTTCCTCTGAAGTGAACACCAGGAGGCTTCCTCATTCCCTGGAATAAATACTGTCAAATGTTCAGCAACTGATTTCAATCAAAAGCAAGATTAAAGAGATTTTTCTTTAATAAGATTTATTTAAATAGAATAAATACAATAGATAAATCTCAGCAACCAGATTACTTCACTTTAAAACCCAATTTATTTCTCAGTGTGTTCGGATAGAGAATTTTTTCAATTTTTCATTAATGACTTCTCTGAATTGGTGAGAATGCTCTTCATTTTCCTGGTCATTGTGAAATGCATATGTGGTACCTGTGAAATTCTTTCATGCTCTTAATATATAATTATGCCTAGATGTCTTCATTCCTATTCCTGGATTTTCTGAATCTGTAATGTCTTTCTTCTTTGGAGATGTATGAAAGGGGAATGTCCATTGCTCCATCATAATTATGTCCCGATGTCCCATCCAGTTAACTTTGCAATCCCAAGAAGTAGTGACGATGCTTGTGTGGTACAAAAGCACTGCATAGAGTAAAAGAGGCAAGACTAGGGAATGCATTGAAGTGCCCTGAGAAGCACTACTATATATCAAAAGGTATAGAATCCAAGATATTCACACCTGAAGAGTCAGTTGTAGATGATGGTGGTGGTGGTGGCGGTAGTGATGATCCTTCAAGTCAGTCCAGACATTTGATGATTGCATGGGTAAGTCCCTGCAGTTTTCTTGGCAAGATTTTTGGAAATGATTTGTCGCTCCCTTCTTAGAGCTGAGAGTGAGTGACTGGCCCTAGATCACCTCTCTAGCTTAATGCCTAAGGCAGGACTAGAATTAGGTCTTCCTGGTTCTAGCTTGGTGCCTTAACTACCACATTGTTAACCTAGATCTAAATCTTTCTCTCTATAGTATAGTACAGTCATGCTGAAACACATTTTGTCCTTTTTCATGGGAAGGAAATGTAGGACAGGTTCTATGGTTGACTAACGGACATCTTTGTTTCTTTCAGTGGCATGTGGTAGCACACTGACAAGACAAAATGGACTCATTGAAAGTATTGGGTTTTCTCAACTTTACTATCCAGATAATTTATTATGTGAATGGTTTCTCCATGGACCTGAAATCATTATCTTACCATTAGTTTTGAAGCACTAGATATTCAGCACTCGGTAAAATGCCCCAAAACTACTTGGTAATTCAAGAAAATGGAGTGACAGGTATGTGAATCAATACCATCTCTTTTTCTCTCATGCCCTATTGGGTACTGAAAGGGCATATTTTGAGCTATGGCCAACATTACATGGATTTCTGGTTGTGCAATAGAAATACTTTTCAATCTCTTTTTCTCCTGGGCACACTTTATATCTGTTGTGAAGAGTACTCAAACCTACTTGAGTAGATATAGGGTTGCACAGGGAGATACAGCAGGATAATGGAATCTCTTCCACTGTGAGATGGCTTTTTAATGGCAGATACAATTAGACACAGCCCATTGTCTCTCACCGTATCTAGAATTCAAATGGATAAGCTTTTTAATGACTCTTGCTGCTGCTTATTTTCTTAGCCTACATCTACCCACCCTACATCCTCTGAAAACTATTCCCAACTGCTGCTTGAATGATGCCATCAAGAAGTGTTACACATGGCTGCATGCCATTTTGACTAACATACTCTTTGGAAACTTTTAAAGTTCTGTGGAGATAAACGTTTTAAATCTCCTAAGTGATAACAATGAAGAAGTTAACTTTTCCATAGGAAACTATACATAGACCAGGGGTGTCAAACTTAATTTCATTGAGGGCTGCATCAGGGTTGTGTTTGACCTTGGGGGACTGGAGTGGTGTGGCCAGGATGGGCATGGCCAGCTTGATGTCACTTGTGTCGGGGGCACCTGTGGTGGCCCGAGTGCTCTGCCAGAAAAATAAAAAGGTAAAATATATACTGTAGTAGAAGATACAGCAATATAACTGAGTTTTCCAATATAGTTTTTAAATGAAGTGAAGAGAACAATTTTTATTTTCTGTCCTAAGTATCCTTGTAACTTCTTTGTTCCGTAAAAAAAAAACCTAAAGCCAAAAAAACTGACAAGTGACATCATTCCAGAGTGTGGAGGTGAACTTCGTGATACTGTGGGGACATTTTCCTCTCCCAACTACCCAAATCATTCCCTGCATAAATTAAAATGCAAATGAAGAATCATATTGCCATTTGGATGTCGGATCACCCTCACCATCAATGACATGAATTTTGGATCCAGCAAGAACTGTGGTTTGAACTATTTGGCAGTAAGTACATTATTTAGAATTTGAAAAAAGTGTATACTATGAAACCAGCTATCACAAACGAGAACATGAGAAATTAAAATGTTGGAAATAACACAAAAACCATCTCTCTCTAAGCCAAGATGATTTACTATTTTGAATGGAAAAGCATTTTGAAATATGCTTTTCCATTCAAAATAGTAAATCATTTTAAATCCCTTTAAAAATACTTGTGTAAAAATTAAAATAAGATTTTACAATATGAACAGTCTTTTCTAGAGGAATCCTTGGTGTGCTAGATTCATTGATTTATTGTAAGTTCAAAATGGTATTGGTGAAACTCTGTGGTATGGTGACACCTGGCACTCAAGTTAAGTCACAAGATAATGGTAGTTATGGTAACAAGCAGTGGTGGGATTCAGCCAGTTCACACCACTTCAGGAGAATCGTTGTTAACTTTCTGAGCAGTTTGGCAAACTGGTTGTTGGAAGAAATCATTAGGGCAGAGAATCGTTAAATTACTTGAATCCCACCACTGGTAACAAGTCAAGATTACACAGAGGCCCGCTATTTGCTATTAAATTGTTAGAGAATGTTATAAGTATTGCCTTGAGAGGTAAACCTGGAAGAAGACAATAATTTGATATTATTAAAGCAAATACATATATAAATGAGATTAATATCTGAGAAGATGTTCTACATATTGTGACTCCATTCCCTAGGAGAATTCTAAAGCAGGACTGATGTTGGAAATGTCCTTCCTCCATCTTAGAAATTTACAGAATGGCTCTTTCCAACATCAGATATGCTATCAGAAAAGCCCAAAGGATGTCATGCTGTTGAAGGCCAGAAAAGTTGCACTTATACTATTCCAATACATACCTAGTTACATAACTTATATCAGTCATGGTTGATATAAGCAGTTTGCCAATTTATTCTGATTGGTTTCAGTAGAAGTTAATTTGATGAGGGAAAGAACCAATAACTTGGGAAAGACAGAAAAAGTGAAAGCAGATAGCTGTTACATATAAACTGGGTTAACAAAATCACAAATGAGGAGATGATAAGCTGCCTTGGAAAGCAAAAGGAAACAATCAAAGCCATTAAAAAGCTAAAGTTAGAATATTTTGGACATGTGATGCAACACCCAGAAAAGTACGGCATCCTTCACTTAATCCTCCAGGGAAATATTGAAAACAAACAAGGTCCAGGCAGAAGAAGAACATCATGGCTTCAAAACCTAAAGGACTAGTTTGGACAAAACTCAACAGCACTTTTTCATGCAGCTGTTGACAAAAATAGGATTGCCAACATGATCGCCAACGTCCAATGACGGATGGCACAACAAGAACAAGAAGAAGTTAATTTAATGAGGGAAAGAACAAACAACCCGAGAAAGACTGAAAAAGTTAAAGCAGGTGCCTCTTAAAATTGACATATATAAAATTGATGTGTCTCTTGATGTAAAAATTAGGGTCATTCAAATGAACACCTGACCTCTTTTTGTGGAGCTTTGTGTGATTGTAGCTAGAATTTTGAATTCTTTTTTACATCCTACTTATACCACAGATCAGTGTGTGTGTGTGTACGCGCGTACTAATGTATGTGACACTAATATAATTATAGAAACTCTAATATAACATGCTGAAAAGATAATGGCATTCCGTATACCTCAGCTTATAGTCATGTTGACCACATGACCACAGGAGTGGTGTGCTGTTAGAGTTAGCGAGTTATAGTGAATTAGTTACCTTAAGATTTAAGAGCTGTCTCCTTAAGAGATTGCATTTTTTGTTTGTTTGTTTTGTTTTGTTTTGTTTTGTTTTGTTTTGTTTTGTTCACTCAAACAGAATGTCCATCAATGCTCCAAGAGAAAGAAAGGGAGGGGGTCAGGCAGTCTACATCATTTTACTGTTCTGTTCCCCAGGCCTTTGGCTCCATTGGGAACAGGCAGACAAACTCTAGCAAACAGGTTTTCATGCAGATTATATTTATTTGGGAATCCTTCAGAAACCATAGACTTACAATCAAGGTGAGTCAAGGTGAGGTTCACCCAAGAATTTCATAATCTATCCCATTTCCTAGTGTAAAATGATGGTAGTTCTGTCCCCCTGTTCAGAAAGCATGCTTCTCTCTTCTGTGGTGGTTCAAAATGGCCGGGTCTTTGTTCTAAAAACCCAGGCAGAGAGCTTCAGTGGCCAGTCAGGCACACAGATATGGTCACATGTCATGGACTATATTTCGCATAATGCAATCTCTCTCTACATCTCCCACAATGCAATCTCTTAAGGAGACAGTTCTTAATCCTTAAAGTGACTAATTAACTATGACTCACTATCTGTAACAGCACAAGTGGTCTTCGGACAATGCTGGCTCCCTCAGCTAAGAAATGGAGATGAGCACTATCTCCTAGATTCAAGTGACTGGACAAGGGAAACCTTTACCTTTATCAGATACAATCCCCCTAAAAAATACATAGGATGTGTCAACCTTTGAGGTAGTACAGACAAGAAATACCCCCAGAAATACTAGCTTTAATTTTATTTATCTAAGTTACATTAATAGACTCTTGCAAATCTAAAATTACATGTCTAACTTCACAGTCCAAAACCAAAGGTGGGGCCCTTTAGATTTGTTTGCCACTTGTCTGATCCTCTAGTCTGTGGCTCTTCTCCCTGTATTCTAAGGTCCCTCCCACATATAATTGCCACACACCTACTAAGGTTTTAATATAGATGACTTTTTATTACAAAATTACCTAGAAATTATATGACATTGGTACATCTACATATCTCTTGAGCATGCATCAATGTTTCTTCAAATATCTCACATTTCATTTTAGCCTATGGTGGTGTGAAACAAGCTGAAAGAGCTCAAATCCCAACTACCCACATCCTTACAATAGTTCTACTCATTGTTCCTGGCTCTTGATAGCACCAGAGGGACATACCATCAATGTGAGTAATCAATCATCTGTAGAGAACAAGGAAGCTTTTATATTTCTGATATGTGCTACAAAAATGAGATTCTGATTTTAGATGGCTGTGCCAATTTGTTACCTCTGTATATATGGATTTCAATTCCGAAGCAAAAAATATAAACCAAAAGCTCATGTTTCTGGAGGGCACAAAAGGGAAAAGCTATTTAGGCAAAAAGACATTCAAACAAGTGATCTTTATTTTCCACATGATTTCAGCAAATATGATTTCCTTTTTCAAAAAAAATTAGGTGCCCATTGATTATTACAGTCCAAATAGTTGGACTGTAGTTGGATTTCACTTATTTTACACACAATTTGCCCGAACCAAACTCATGCAGTCTGTTTTTCAAATTCCCTTGAGAATATTCTTCAATTCCCATTCTTCACTTACTTAAAGAGACCAAAACTGCAGTTGTAGAAGAATCGTTGAGGAACATTTAATAGGAAGAATAAACCCTTTAGTCAAGTGGCACTTGGGTCAGCAATTAGCCTGAAAAATTCCAGTTCATTGCCTCCCATTGTTGACTTGTGCAACTGTTCTGCTATCCTTGAGCTTTGTGGACTATGCATCTTAACCTTGGAATATCCAATGGCTATTCTGCCTTGCTTATCTCAACACTAAGGGTCTTCTTCATTTACACCATTGTTGGTTGCTGCCCAGGAATTTATTCTTGATCTGGATATGCAATAGAATAGTTGTTACTGGTTCCTAGTCTTTAAAAGGCTAGGATGCTGAGTTTTGTTTCCTACCTCTGATTAAAATAATGATTTGAATTAGGATTTGAGAGCTCAACTTTGTTGTGATTCGCCGGCGGCCCGACAAGGACGCTGCCTGGGGATTGGCTAGGGGGAGTGGCCAAAACACGCGGGAGTTCTGCCTGTTCTGATTGGGTAGTTAGTTGACAGATCGAAGTATAAAAGAGCTGTCATTCTCTCAGACGTGTTGGTTCTGTTCACATTTGTTACCGTTTGGTTTAATGTTAATAAACAACATTGTTCATGCCTCGCTCGCCTCGTTAATGCCTCAGCCTTCTAACAGAGCAAACTTCAAGTCCATTCAGATTATGAAACTTCCTAGGAGGGGTTGGGACAATTTGTTCTCTCTTACTCTAGTCTATCTTACATGCCCTTATTATGGGAATAAAATTGGAAGAGGAAACATATGTATGCCTCCTGAAGAAAAGGTAGGAGATGTGGGGAGGGAACATGGTTACAATGTAATTGCTTAAACATGGGTTAAACATGGGTTAAACATGTGCTGCCATTTTTTCCTAGCAGTAAGTTTAACAGGCGAATATTACTACTGTGCTATATCTAATATGGCTAATGCTGATTTTATTTAACATCTTTGTCAAATGGAAAAGGGGTGGTATTGAATTGTGTTCTGAGCATATTATATTGTTTCCCTTTATAAATTAAATATTTTCAAATAAAAATCTTTGGGAAATAGCTAAAACAATATGTAAAATAAAATGGTGGTCAACCATTAGTTCTTTTGATCCAAAACAGAAACAACTGTATATATAGCATGTTTTTTCTTTTGAATCTTCAATTAAAAAACAAAATTTTAAACTATCCAGATTTTTCCCTGTCTTCTATAAATAGATGTGCCTGTTTACAGCAGGTATATAGACATGCTGGCCACATAACCATGGAAACATCTTCGGACAATTTCCTCCACTAGGAAATGGAGATGAGCACTGACCCCTAGAGTCAGACACGACTGAACAGGGGAAACCTTTACATTTTTTATGCATAGTAGTAATAGTTTGTTTGCTTATATTTATGTAGTCACAATGGTTTCTTTGGTCTTCTCTTATTGTATGTCCACAGCTTACCTTTGTTGCCTTCAAGATGGAAACACGAAGGAATTGTATGAGGACCTCAGTCACCATTCTGAATGGTGGATCTGCTATTTCCCACCGTCATAGGACAATACTGTGGAACTACTTCTCCAGGCACCATTTTGTCTGGTTCGAATAAGGTGTTAATACATTTCCATTACAATCACTCTAGACAAGGAGATGGGTTCAATGCTACATGGACTGATGATTCTTTAGGCTAGTAAAGACCCATCTTTCTTCTTTACATGTAAAACTATTTTGTGATATGAAATCTTTTCCATTTTAATAGACTTCAATAAATTGGAGAATCGTATTTCTAAATGGCTAAGTTAAGGAATATTTTTGATTTCATCAAAAGTATCAAGAATTCCTCTATAGAAGTCTTACTTCTTGTAAACCCATCTTGCATATGAAGAACTACTATCTTAATTCTTTTACCCTTTAATTGTACCTTTATTTACAGGCAATTAGTATTGTTTTGAAATTGTGTTGCTACCAGGGATTCTTTGGTCTTTCAGAATAATGCTGATAATACTGTCAAGTACATTGAAAAGCAGAAATAGCCAGCAGAATTTCATATGAATATGAAATTGTAGCACCTCATGGTTTACAATAATTTATTTTTTTGTGTGTATGTTCCTTGTTTTATGGATTCCTGTAACATCCACACAATCTACAAAAACTCTCAAAATTCTAATTAGTTTTTTAAAAATCAACCATTTCCAAAATAGTTTTCAAATAAAAAAAAAACTATTTTCAAGAAAAAATATACATGATCAATAATTACTAAATAGATGAAGACAGTGTGACTTTGCTGTTAATGTTAATATTACTAGAGTTTATAAAGAATTGCAAATTTATTATATAATTAATTAAAAATTTTATTTGTATTATTATACATTACAATCTTTTATTTGTCTGCATAACTAAAAACCACTGGGATGCAATCATTCCTTATTCTTGCAGGATGTGGTGGCATACTTCGTAAAGAAAACGATACCATAACTTTTCACAATAGTGAAAAGGTGCTCATGGGCAGTAATTACTCATGAGAGCAAACATTTTGAAATAATCTTTGATCAGAATTTCCAGATTCCAGATAACAATGGATACTGCCAGAATAGATTTGTGAAGGAACGGATGGTTCTTTAATCTATCACTGTCCAATTTACCCTTCAATTTCAAATGTTTTGAGATTACAGTTCTTAAAATTTGCAGTCAGCATAGTTCATGTGCTTACCCAAAATTCAATAGGCATAACTGTACTGTTATGCTTCCACAGCAGTATGCCCCTCAAATATGACACTCTTTGAGATGAAATTAATGGAATGAAATAGTTTCAGTTCTTTGGCTCCTTGGAGAAATTTCAGGATCAGCCCTTCTATATATCCCTTGTTCCCAAAAGATCTGTGCAGATGAAGGAAAGTAATTTTGACTCTTCCGTCTCTCAATCTGTTTGGTGCAATTTAGAATATGATTAAATTTAGAATATGATGGAGAATCTGACATTTTGCATTTCACTCTCTACTTTGCAACTGGGATTGTACTTTTTGCCTTGGACCATACTTTCAATGCCAAATTTAATCCTGGAATATCTAGAGTAACAGTAAAATATGTTCTTGTGGGGCAGCTTGACTTTTTCTTTCCCTTGCAGTTGAGTAATTGCTAGCATAATTTTATTTGGGAACAGCGATTTCACACAGAATCACTGAACTATATCTTTCAAAGATCCTGGAGCACCGGGGAACTGCCAGAGGACTGGAAAAGAGCTGCTGTAGTTCCCATCTTCAAAAAAAAGGGGGGGGGGGAATAGATCCAGGAAACTACAAACCTATCAGCCTGTCCTCAATACCAGGGAAGATTCTGGAAAAGATAAACTACAAACCTATCAGCCTGTCCTCAATACCAGGGAAGATTCTGGAAAAGATAATCAAGCAACAAATCAACATACACCTAGAAGCAAACAAAGTAACAACCAAAAGCCAACATGGGTTTGTCAAAAACAGATCATGCCAGACTAATAGTATTGCATTCTTTGACAAAGTGACAAAATTAGTGGACCAAAGGAATGCTGTCGATATAATTTACTTGGACCCATTTGATAAAATAGACCATAACTTACTACTAGATAAAATAGAAAATGTGGGTTAGATAGCATCACCACCAGATGGATTCATAACTGGCTGACCAGCTGCATTCAACATGTAGTCCTCAATGGAACTGCATGGAGGGAAGTATGCAGTGAGATACCCCAAGGCTCTGTTTTAGGCCCAGTACTCTTCAACATCTTTATCAATGATTTGAATGAAGGGATAAATGGGGAACTCATCAAATTTGCAATGACACCAAGCTAGCAGGAATAGCCAACATTCCGGAAGGTAGGCTTAAGATACAGAAGGATCTTGACAGACTTGAACATTGGGCACTATCTAACAAAATGAAATTCAATGGTGAAAAAAGTAAGGTTTTATTTAGGCAAGAAAAACAAAATGCAGTACAGTATATGTGGTACCTCACTCAATAGTAATAACTGTGAGAGGAATCTTGGAATCCTAGTGGACAACCATTTTAATATGAGCCACAGTGTGCAGCAGCTGCCAAAAAAGCCAACACAATTCTGAGCTGCATAAACAGAGGGATAGAATCAAGATCACGTGAAGTGTTAATACCACTTTATAAGGCCTTGGTAAGGCCACACTTGGAATACTCCATCCAGGTTTTGTTGCCACGATATAAAAACGATGTTGAGACTCTAGAATGAGTGCAGAGAAGAGCAACAAAGATGATTAGGGGACTGGAGGCTAAAACATATGAAGAACGGTTGCAGGAACTGGGTATGTCTAGTTTAATGAAAAGAAGAACTAGGGGAACATGATAGCAGTGTTCCAATATCTCAGGGGCTGCCACAAAGAAGAAGGAATCAAGCTATTCTCCAAAGCACCTGAGGGCAGGACAAGAGCAATGGGTGGATTAGTTTCCACTAATCAAGGAGAGAAGCAACCTAGAACTAAGGAGAAATTTCCTGACAGTTAGAACAATTAATCAGTGGAACAACTTGCCTCCAGAAATTGTGAATCCTCCAACACTGAAAGTTTTTAAGAAGATACTGAAGTGGTGTAGAGTTTCCTGCCTAAGCAGGGGGTTGGACTAGAAGACCTCCAAGGTCCCTTCCAACTCTGTTATTCTGTTTTTTTTCTGTTACATCAGATTCTGTATTGAGATAGTTCTAAAGAAAATTCATATAGAAAAAGTCATCGGTAAATATTGTAAAAACTCAAAATTTGTTACCATTTTTATATATCTATCTGAACGTATGCTTTTGTTTGTTTTTCATTTAATATCTGAAAATATTCAAAATAAAAATATTTACTTTATTGATTATATATATATATATTTGTATATAATGCATTTCATTTGAAGCGTAGGGATGTTCACAATTCCTAAAACTGTTAGGTTTTAAAGAATTTGCCAAACTTTGGTCATCATTGTACAAAACTATACAATAGTCAGACTGTACAAGCTACATAATTCCCACTTGTTGCTAAAGGGCAAACATAATTTATCAAAATGTAGGAAGTCATGAGGAACTGAGTAACTATGCTTTGCTTAAAAAATGAAGGGGCTGAAATGGCATTTGCTATTTCATTCTTTGAAACTACTCTCATGGCCAAGCCATTTTTGTGTTTAAATCTTGCCTTTATAAATAGTGATGAATATTTTGATTTAAATTTCTATTTTTAACATAAAAAGATTGTAAGCAATTTTTCCTGTGCCACAAGAATATATCAAAATGTGAAGTTGTGTCTGAATTTTAAAATAATTATTTGTTAATGTATATTTATATACAGTTCAGCTCCCAAGACCGTGGGTGGTTTACAATAATAACGTCAAACAGAATAAACCAAAAAATTCATAAGTGTATCATTTAAGAAATAACTGAAGCACATAACTTTGCAAGGTGGATTATAAGTATTTGGGAAAGTAATGGTAATTTGTAAGCCTAAGAATCAACTTCTCATTCCCTGCCCATTTCTTCTATGGTATAGAATTTCTCACATAATTTGTCTTCCTGAGAAGTTGTTACAGAGTTAGGAAGTGAAGCTTCAAGCAAGAAATTATTTACACCCCATTGCTATCAATTACACAAAATTACTGGTGCTTAAATATAACACTATTATAAACCGAAGTAAAAATCAGTAATTCTTTTTTTAAAAAGGATTGGGTAGGGGTTTTTTTTCTGGTTCTATATTTTGTGATATAGTAATTAAAGTGTTGGTCTAGAACAGGGAAACTCATGTTCAAATCCATCTTCAGACATCTAATTTACCTCAGGTTTATTATGAGAAAAAAATGAAGGAGGTAATAGTATGTACTGTATATTGCCTTAAGTTCCTGGAAGAAAGACAGAATATAAATCTCAGAATATATAGGATTAGTATTTTAAAATCCATTATTAAGTTTGTCACCTTGTTGTCAACCATTTTAGCATATTTGTATGTGTTTGTGTGTCTGTGGTATTTCTTTTCTCTTGTATTCTATTTTAACTTACTATGATTTCTGTATTTTATGTGCTGACTATGACCAAACAAAGATTTGAAGTTGAAGTTAGATGGTACATAAGTAGATGGATGAAGAAAAGATGGAGGGTTCCAGCTTATATTTGTTTCCTAACTTTAAAAATAAATAAAACAGACAGGGAATTTTAATTGGCAAATGGTTAAAGATGTACATGCGCTGATATATAAAATGCCACATGAACCTAAAGGAACCAGGTATAAAGTTTCCCTACTGTGGGCATTGGTGAGCCTGGTAGCTCAGCAGACTGATAGCATTGTGATTAACACCAGCTGTCTGCAATTACTGTAAGTTCGAATCTCACCAGGCTCAAGGTTGACTCAGCCTTCCATCCTTTCTAAGGTAGGTAAATTGAGGAGCCAATTTGTGGGGGCAATAAGCTGACTTTGTATAAATATACAAAAGTATAAAGGCTATTGCTTAATGCATTGTAAGCCGCCCTGAGTCTCCGGAGAAGGGCAGCATATAAATCAAATTAAAAAAACAAAAAACACAGCTATGAAAAAGATTTAGATTTTGTGACAACTGAATCAGTGGTGGTATTGAGCCAGTTCTATCCGGTTAGGGCGAACTGGTAGTGGCGATTGCCGGAGGCTCCGCCAACCCACCCAGATGTCATCACATCCCGTTTTTGACACTCTGTGCATGCGCGGAAGGCCCTGCACATGCGTGGAGGTGGCCCATGCGCTCCCATTTGCAAACCGGTAGCAAAGATAAGTGAATACTCCTGAACTAAATAATTATAAATGTTTTGATATATTCAATATCATTCTGTTGGATTCCACTTAGGTGAGCTGGTAACGTCTTTATTTATTATAATCACGTTTATATCTAGGGATCAGAATATAAGTCAGTGTCAATGAAAATCACCCTATTGTTTTACATACATATTAACACTTTGTCTTCCAGGTACTGAGAGGAGGAGATAAAGAACAAGAACACACCATATTAGCTGTTGGATGTGGAAACTCAGCTCCAGGGCCTACAGTTACTCCAGGAAATGTGATGACTGTAGCATTTCAGTCACAGAACATTTCAGGATGTGGGTTTTCTGTATCATTTATAAACAGTAAGTAATTTGTGCAGTGATATTTTCTAAATCCCTCTGCCCTTATATCAGGATATCTGACATAAATAGATGTCATAACATTTACAATATTTCATCATAATATACATCATTCATTATAATGTACATGCGCTGATATATAAAATGCCATATGAACCTAAGGAACCAGGTATAAAGTTTCTCTACTGTGTACATTGGTGAACCACAGCTATGAAAAAGATTTAGATTTTGTGACAACTGAATCAGTGGTGGTATTCAGCCGGTTCTATCCGGTTCGGGTGAACCGGGGATGTGGTGGCTCAGTGGCTAAGATGCTGAGCTTGTCGATCGAAAGGTCGGCAGTTCAGCGGTTCAAATCCCTAGTGCCACATAATGGGGTGAGCTCCCGTTACTTGTCCCAGCTTCTGCCAACATAGCAGTTCGAAAGCACGTAAAAAATGCAAGTAGAAAAATAGGGTTCACCTTTGGTGGGAAGGGTAACAACGTTCTGTGCACCTTTGGCATTGAGTCAGAATCTGTCAGAACTTGCTGGATTTCACCTCTGGTTTGGATGTCCAGAGCATCTGATAATAATTTAATAGATATGTCATAAAGAAATTAGTAAGTAACCCTAAGTCCAAAGTTTTATGTGTCTCAGTAATGCATAATTATATGTATTTAATCTGATACTTCCAGCAATATATGAATTTGGTTACTCATTAAACCCAGCACAAACACATGATAAAGGCTGGCTTACGTTTCTTATCCCAAAACTGACTGACACGTGATGTTGGATCATAGGTTATAGGTATATTGCAGGGGTGGGTTCTACTTACCTTTACTACCGGTTTGCAACTGGAGCACGTGCAAGCGCTTTGCTTGTGCTTCTGCACATGCGCAGATCATCAATTATGACATCTGGGCGGGTGGGCGGAGCCTCCCGCCATTTTTACTACCAGTTCGAAAGAACCGGACAGAACCAGGAGTAACCCACCATTGGTATATTGGTAATTATGTATGAAGAGTCTGCTGCAAATTTCTGCAGGACCTGGTTATGAAATCTGCTCAGATTCTTCCATAACTTGTGCTGTGCAAGGCTGCTTTAATGCTGCACAAAGCTATTTTTCTTACTGAGGAATGGATGGGATCCTGTTTTTCCAAGAAAAGGCAATTCCTATTTCTTTGATGGCCTTCTGAAATACAAAAAAGCAGCAGGCAGCAACAAAGCAACTTTGCTTTGCTCATTAAATGTGGTGAGGCAAATTATTTTATAAAGAAATGCTTTTCTTGAGCCTTCTTAAAAGCAAATCACCCATATAAAGCATAACTGAATTTGCCTCTTGTTCTCTGTACCAGGGATGGCCAGATTTACCTGTACTTGAAAATTTAAGTAAAGGTAAATGTATTTATTTCTTCATCACATAGCAAATGACCAAAGTTATAATAGCCATACATTATAAGAACTGTATAATATTGCTAATTAAGCCAAAATGTAACAGTAATGGGACATGACCCAATCTTATTCTGTTCTCAATTGCATCTCTGGTGGATGATTTATATAACATAACTGAAAGGAACCAGAATTATCTATCTTATCCTCATTTTAATGTCATTGGAAACTAATTTTATATTCAAAGCAGCCCCTCCCCATTTTTTACTAAAAGAGGATGTTCAAATTTGTTATTCCAAAAGTGACATAAATAATTGATACCAACATCAACTTCTTTCAGCATCTCTAAATATCATAGCTAGAAAACCACTGTTAATTCATCTAGAATACATAAATACATAACGTTATAAAAGGGACTCCCAAAACTGAATGTCCTTGCCCTTCAAAAAAAAAAAAAAGGAAAGAAAACTTTCCTTGCGTTAAAAAATACAGTAAATATTCCAATAAGTTTATTTCAACTCCAGTATTCTTCTGAAAATATTAGGAAAATGCAGGAATTTTTCTTTTCCTGGCAAATTAAATAAAAGCTTTTCACTCTGGCAGACTTGGAGAATTAATGGGTGAATAGGGAGACCTCAGCTATAGCAACCACACCAGTCATCTGCTCTTGAGTCAAATGATTCCTATTGCCTCATGACAGACTGAAGTTGCTGATACAGATTCATGTGAGACTCGTCTTTAATTGTCTAGTCCATATATCTCACTAAGAAGTAGAAATAGAAAAGGAGATCCTTTATTTGTTGCTGTTTTGTTTTTATCCTTTGAGTCACTGTTGACTCCTGACAACTGCCTGGGAAATTCCAGGCAACTCCTTGCAGTTTTCTTGACAAGATTTTGGAAATGGTTTTCATCGGAGGTGAAATCCAGCAGGTTCTGACAGGTTCTGGAGAACCGGTAGTGGAAATTTTGAGTAGTTCGGAAAACCGGCAAATACCACCTCTGGCTGGCCCCAGAGTGGGGTGGGAATGGAGACTTTGCAATAGCCTTCCCCTGGAGTGGAGTGGGAATGGAGATTTTGCAGTATCCTTCCTTTGCCATGCCACCAAGCCACGCCCACCAAGCCACACTATGCCCACCAAGCCACGCCCACAGAACTAGTAGTAAAAAAAATTGGATTTCATCACTGGTTTGCATTGTCTCCAAGTCTGAGAAAGAGAGACTATTTCAAGGTTTACCCAGTTAGCTTTGGATCTAAGGCTCATTGCCTCTTGGTTTCTAACCGGATGTCTTAGCTGCACATCGAAATGGCTCTTTTTATTCCATTAGATAGACTTAATTACTATAATATTAAAATTCTTGGCAATGCAAAGCAAACTTAAGCATTGTTTTATTAGACAACATTTGTGTAAATAATGAACTATCACACTTGGAACAAACCATCACATTCCAGGTGTTCTGTGGAATCATTTTGGTTTAGCCATGGTTTGGCAGAACCAAAACCCACAGTGCTTTAGTGGTCCAAAATTTCAGCTGAAGCAAAATTGGATGGGGAAAGTAGAAAAAGCTGGTATATATAATCATTCTTTCCCATCAGCCAATGTGATATATGTCATTGGTTTGTTTATCTGTTATCTTCCTAGGAGCCAGTAAGATCACGGGATACAGAGGATGATGAGCAGAATGGAATGAAACACACTAATCTTATTCTTCACATCATCTTTTTTCATTTTTCCCATTTCCTCTGCTGAAGCCTTTCTGTTTGGAACAGCCCCAGTTCATTCTGTACATAGACCAAAGCAGCCTTACTTTGGTCTCTGATCAGTTCATCAAAAGTCTAGCATTTTCAAATGAATTATAAATTGATTAATTCTTTAAAAATGAAGATAATATTGCTTTATATTCTTAATATTGTTATTTACTGTGCCCTTTCTGCAATTGTGATTAGACCATCAGCTTCAATTATTATCTGTTACAAGATTTGATAGCTTAGTAGTATCCTAATTCGAAATATTTGAGCTCCCTCAACTATGAAGGATATTTTCAGGGAACATAATTCTTCTCTGAAAACAAGTATGAAGAGTAAGAGAGCTTGCTAAAAAGCAAGCATTATTTAGCACATGCCTCTATTGTGGAATTCCAAAATAACTATTTGTTAATTTGTCTCTGTATACAAATAAATACTCCCCCCCCCCACCTTTCAAGTGTTAACAGAAGAAATAAAAAATCATCTCCTTCTTAGGAAGTCTTCCATACTAGGAGCTTTTATTTATTTTCCAGTACAGTCTTCTTTCTTTGTTAGTTCTTCAAGCCAAATGACTTCTTTAAAAACCTCATTTACATCACATTATTTGTCATTGGTTTCCTAAAACTTTCAAACTACATGCTCTATGGATGTGAGAAACAGCTCACAATTCCCAGCCAGTATGACTAAAAGCACAAAAATCATCTACACTTCCTGACTTTATTCTGAAAAGGTCATTTCAAGCTGGGTTTGGTTAAAATGTAAACCATTTTGAGCTATGAATGCTAAATTGCTTTCTTTTTAATTCATGAATATTTGAGGCAGTAAACCATGATCTGGGAAGAAAGATTCACTAGTATGCTTTATTCTCTGTTACATCATGGTTTTAAAATACTTAAGGTCCATTTTCAACAACACTACTTGTGACTGTTCTACTGAAAATACTTGATCACAAGTTAGTTGTATGACTAATTTCTGTGGCAAGCAACTGTTAGAAATCTTGGCATTCAAATAAAAGATTGAGTTTCTGGAAAAAAATAAGTGAATGTTACTTATTTAGTAATATTCTTCTGTTTTCTTAAATTATGTTTTTGAGGTCTCATTTGTTCTCTTTCTATCTTACACATTATATGTCCACGTATTAAAAATGGATGTTGAAGACAAACATATGGACCTAGTAGATTGCATGGCGTGCACACACAAATTCTTAATTTATCTGTTTGGATATTGGGAGGATAAATAACTTTGGTCTTTCAATCATATGAAGCCCCTTCATATAATTAACACATGAAGAAGCTTTTTTTAAATAGAAAAATGTATTTCATTTATATTATTCCTCACTGCAATTGGTTTATCAGTAATGTCACTATTCATTATTATAAACTTTGCTTCTATAATATGGGTGGAAAGAAGCACATTAGGATAGGTGAGTAAATAGATCCACAAGATATTGATAAATTGTTCTTCATTTGGGGTCTCAGTGCTTTGGAATATTGTGCTTTTGATGGAGTGAAGGTTTTTAAAAGAAGTACAATTGTTGAGACACTTTGTGAAATAAAATCAGGGGTGAAATCCAGCAGGTTCTGACAGATTCTGAAGAACCAGAAGCGGAAATTTTGAGTAGTGCGGAGAACTGGCAAATACCACCTCTGACTGACCCCAGAGTGCAGTGGGAATGGAGATTTTGCAGTATCCTTCCCCAGCCACGCTCACTAACGCATGCCCACAGAATCGGTAGTAAAAAAAATTGGATTTCACCACTGAATAAAATCCTATATTGTTGGCACTGGATTTTTGATCACTTATAGGGTAATCTGTGGGTAGTCACAAATATAGCACTTTGAAAGTGAAATAGCCAAATGTTTACAAGAGGGTACAAATTCATATCCTTATGTGTTTTTCTAAATCAGAAAGGGGACCAAGATATTAAAAGGAATCATAATCCATGCAATCTGTATGTGCAACTCTAAATTTTGAATTTTGTTTCAGAAGTAAGACACTTTAGCTCTCAGCTTTAAATAGGGGTAAACATTCTGAATATGTAATTATAAATTTCATCACAATTAGTACTTTATTTCATAAAATATAATCACACTGTTGCTAGAAGTAGTATACATACAGCATTGACCACAGGGCAAATTATTAATTTTTATTAGTTAATAAGACAAGTCTTAATTCTATTTTTTTAATGAAGTCAATTTTAAAAAGTACCAGTAACTCCATCTCCAAAAATGTTCTTGAAATCTGTTACACATTACAGAAAATATTGATACAGTTTCTGTTTAAAATCTTTCTTGTTAAGTAATAATGAACTTCATTGTTAAAGTCTGATGCAGCCTATTTTTAAATTGCAAATTTAGCACACGGTAAGCCTAAAGCAGGGGTTTTAACAATTTTAATCTAGCATAGTGGTACTACAACTAATGTTACTGAAGTAATCTTTGACTATATTGATCGTTCTGAATATAGAAAGAGAATCAACAAAAGACCTTTTCTTACTGATCTGACACTGGATAAGTAACACAAAATTCCAACATTCTGCCTAGCCCAGTATTTGTATTTAATGGGGCATTACAAAAATAGAGTGGAGCTCCTTGTAAATTCGAGAATGCATTTTTCCAGGCTGATTTCATGCCATTAAGTTCTAACAGTATAAAATTATATAACAAAGAAATGTACTGTACAAACAATTCATACTTTTTTCTTTAAAAAAAGAATATGCATTCTGAGACTTTATTAAATGTTATTAACCTGCCACAAATACTTGTAGACACAAGCCAAAACATTCACGTTAATTTGCTATTCCATTCACAAAACAAGATTATAATAATAATGGTCAACTGTACTTGAATTCAAGTTCCATTGGTAAATTTCTTCAATAATCCTCATAGGATTAAACTGTGATGACATGAGTCTGGAAAAATCTTGTGTGGATATTGTTTTCTTTATTTCTGTTTTGGAGTACATGTGTATGTGTATGTGTGGGAGGGGTATTTTAAAGGCTACAACAAGTAGAATAGGTGAAAATTTTGCTTTCTCTTTCATCCCAGAAATAGACTAGGGTTACCAGATCTGGACTGTTCAAAACACTCATTTTAACCATGAGATTACAGAGTGACAGTTCAGTGGAGAAGTAAGATAAAGAGATGGAAGAAGTGATTAGAGTAAGGAAGTCAAAAATCAATCAATCAGAATAGAGCTGGAAGAGACTTTAGAGATCTTCTAGTCCAACCCCCTTCTCAAGCAGGAGATCCTATACCATTTCAGATAAGTGACTATCCAGTCTCTTCTTAAAAACCTCCAATGATGCAATACCTACAACTTTTGATGGCAAGTTGTTCCATTGGTTAATTGTCCTCACTGTTAAGAAGTTTCTCCTTAGTTCCAGGTTGCTTCTGTCCTTGATTAGTTTCCATCCATTGTTTCTTGTCCTGCCTACAGTGCTTTGGTAAATAAGTTGACCCCCTCTTCTTTGTGGCAACCTCTCAAATACTGAAATACTGCTATGTTACCCCTAGTCCTTCTTTTTTCTAGACTAGTCAAACCCAGATCCTGCAACCATTCTTCATATGTTTTAGTCTCCAGGCCTTTAATTATCTTAGTTGCTCTTCTTTGCACTTTTTCCAAAGTCTCAACATCTTTTTTGTAATGTGGTGACCAAAACTAGTCTTGGCCTTACTAAGGCTTTATAAAAGTGGTACTAATATTTCATGTGATTTTGATTTATGCCTGTTTATATAATCAAAGATTGTGTTCGCTTTTTTGGCTATCACATACTGCTGCCTCATATTTAAGTGATCGTCTACTAGGACTCCAAGGTCCCTCTCATAGTTATTGTTTTTGAGTTAGGTTTCACCTAATCTGTATTTTGGTTTTTCCTGCCTAGGTATAAAACCTTGCTTTTCTCCACATTATATTTCATGTTATTGAATAGGACCCATTGTTCAAGACTGTCAAGATGTTTTGAATCCTGAGCTTGTCTTCTGTGGTGTTGGCTATTCCTGCCAGCTTAGTATCATCTGCAAATTTGATGAGTTCCCATTCTAATCTTCCATCTAAATCATTTATGAATATATTGAAGGGTACTGGGCCTAAGACAGACCCCTGTGGCAACCAGTAGTAATGAGATTTGAAACCCATTACTACATTACATTGAACTTCAAGATAACTTGGTCATTTTCATCCAAAGTTCTGGTAATTTAAACTCCCTCTAGCGCTTCTTCTCTATTAGTAAGAACTAGGTCTAGCATAGCTTTTCCTCTAGTTCCCTCCTGTATCTTTTGGATGACAAAGTTGTCAGCTAAGTTGGTTAGGAATCTGTTTGATCTCCCAATTGCTGCAGAGTTTGCCTCCCGGTTGATATTTATTTATTTATTTATTTATTTTATCAAATTTATATGCTGCCCTTCTCCCGTAAGACTCGGGGCGGCTCACAGAATGGAAACAACACAATAATAAAACAGTGCTAAAACAAGCCAATTTAAAATCCCCAGAAAATTGCTGCCCGTCTCCCGCAGGACTCGGGGCGGCTCACAGAATAGAAACAACATAACAATAAAATAGTGCTAAAACAAGCCAATTTAATGACTTGTTTTATCAGGGTAATATCAGGGTAGTTAAAATCTCCCATTACAGTAGTGGTATATTTCCTACATTTGTTAGTTGTATAGCAAAAAGTTCATCTATTTCTTCTGCTTGGTTGGGTGGCCTGTAGTATACCCCTATAGCAATGTCATTCTTTTTTACTTTTATATTGACCCATATGGATTCTAGGATGTTTTCATCCTTGGTTTTGTGGATTTCTGTAGAGATGTAGTGATCTTTTATATACTGCAACTCCACCTCCTCTTTTGTTAGGTCTGTTTCTTTTGAACAGTTTGTTGTCAGCATTCCAGAAAAACCCCAACTCCAAGTAAAGACGCAGAAGAAAGCATTTTCCAAAGTTCTCTTTACTAGAATAGGCAAACTGGCACATCTGGGAAAACCCGAATCTGAAAAGCCCGGGTTTTCCCTCAGTAAGTCAAAAAACCCCAAACCATCCTCTTTCTCCCCAGTCGATCACATGCTCAAATCAACGTCCGTTCTATCTTGACCCAGCCTCCTGACCACTCCTTCTCCAGATGCTGGATCGCCCTGACCTTGACCGACAGGAAGAATGCTATTATGTCTACTAACAACCCCTTTCCTTAATCCCCCTCCTACTTTCCCACACATGAGAAGGTGGCAGCATTGAAGCTTCTGGCCTAATATGGCTTCCAAAGCTGACATTTGTATTCTTCCATCAGTACATTCCAGTCATGACTTTCATCTCACCATGTTTCAGCAATGGTAACTATATCATATTTACCTTCATATACTAGTATTTCAAGTTAACCCTATTTGTTCCCTAAACTTTGAGCATTCAGGTTTAGGCATGAGTCCTTTATGAATCTCGAGTATGTTTCTTATATCTTCTACTTTGTATCTGGGTTTTCCATCCTTTCCATCACTCTCTACTTCACTGTGTTTTTTCCTCCTCCTCCTTAATCCCTACCTCCTTATATGATTATCTGGTGGTGGTTATCTAGTGGTTTTTGTTTAGAATCAGGTCTAAAGGTCTTGAAGATCGCCCCCCCCCTCTATTTTAGTTTTAATTTTAGCTTAATTTTAGATGTAACAAAAAGTTCAGAGTAGGAATCAGCTTAGTGGAGGTTGTGAAGCTAATTTGAAGATTCTATAGCAATCTTTCTCAACCTTGACCACTTGAAGATGTCAATGTTGAGAAACACTTCTGTTTAGTCAAAGATCAAAAATATTTGTACTTTTCAGCTGATGGTGACTTCTCAGGAAATGTTCTTATTTACTTCAGTCTTGACTCTGACTGACAGTGACTGGTCCAAAATCACCCATCTGGTTTCCTACCTAAAATACAACCAGAGCTCCAATTTTCCAACCCAGTGTCTTTAACCACTACACCAAATTAGTTTTCCTCTTAATGCAGGTAAATATATATGAGAGCCAGTTTGGTCTAATGATTAAGACTAGAAAGTGGAAGATTGTGAGTTCTAGTCCCACCTTAGCCATGAAAGCCAGCTGGGTGACATGGGTCAGCTTCTGTCTTTCACTTCAAATCACCTTACACAACACCTTGTTGTTGTGGAGAAAATAGGAGGAGGATGTGTTGGGTTCGTTTGCTCTTTTGAGTTATTTGAGTTAAAAATAATAAAGGAGGGATATAAACAAACAAACAAACAAACAAACTCAGTTGAAGCTGGTAACAGATGGAGGGACTCCTATTCATTTAAGTAAGCCGATGGTTCGAAAATGCATTCCCTTTGATAAAAAGCCACTGCTTATAAACAATCTTTGTTCAAAGTAAGTCACCCTGATAGCTACCGGCTTGATCGAATAACAACCCAGGATGACAATATTCATTTACACTTGAAAAAGTCTTTCATAACTCAAATTGGTTGCTGCTATTTGACCTTTGATTTTATGACATTTGTGAAGTATGACTAGAAGCTTTTTATTAAATTGGTTTTCCCCTCCAAAGCAGATTCTAGCAATTAACATTGTTGCCGATCAGCTTTATTCTCAACAAGATAAGAAAAGGGGCTGATGTGTGTATATTTGCTTGCTTATTAAAAATTCTGTTCTCCTATTTTCTGAGTTTAAGTCATTTAATTCCAAGCAGTCCAAAGTGATCTGTTTTCAGTAGACTACTCCACCCTATTATAGCTGAAAATGGAGACAGAAAACTGGGATAGCCATTGTCCTTAAAAGAGTTTTTGCAAATGTTTGTGACTGTGATGACTACTCTTTAGAACTTGGGTAGTTGTGGGTTTCAGCCATTTGTCAAGAGGGCCAAAGTGTAAGTTGCCAAGTCAAGATTATAAAACAGAGTACAATGCTGAGTTGTAAAGCAGGGAATAAAGCCTTATGTCTTGGACTTGGCAAGTCATTATGGGAAAAGAAAAAGAAGCTTGCTTGAATGTACTATGGCTTCTGCTATTGCAAGTTGTCAAGTGGATCTTGAAGCAAAGGACATTAACTTTCACCCCCAAAATTCAGGCAAGTAGAAAATCATTCAACTGTGCTTCTTTTGAAAAAAGTTAAAAATCTGCCACTGCCTCCAGCTGAAGCACTGACTGCATATAAAGGCATTCCCAGAAACCATATAAATAATATAAATAAGGTAGGAAATATTCACCGGAAAACTCTTTAAAAATGGTCATTTCATCCCACAGGAAGCTACGTAATTTTTCCAACGATTAAGGAAAGTCTTCTTTTGCTCCATCTCTAACAAAATTTTGGTTGATCAGAACATAAATCATGCACAATGTCTTGCAAATGCAGAACATATGTCCCAGTGAGAATTTTTGCATTAGCCTTCTTTATAACATTTTCTCATCTACTGAAAACTTTTTACTTTTCACAGATTTTCAGTTTACAATTTCTTGTATGTGTCTATGTAAATGATGGGATATCTTAATTATTTGTATGATTTGTTATATTTTATATGGATCATTTTTTTGTAATTTAGTTACTTTTATTGTTAATTGTACTTTATTTCTAAAAGTTTATCTGAAGCACTTGTTTGTTGGTTTAACTGGAAAAATAAAGGGAGGTGTGATTAAGATGTTGGATGGAGATTCAACCTCCCTGTAAATCATGACATTTACAGGCTGGTATTATTAGCTGCTCATTCTAGTCTAGTTTGTTTCATGGTTGTTTTGAGGATTATCAATATTCCTGCAGGATAGGCAGAATATATATATTATAATAAACAGAATTATAAATAACTTTACAAAGTTATATCCCAAAAAAATTGATTTAAATTAATACATTATTCATGACTAAATTTTCACATTAATTTTAATATAACTGATGCACAGTTAAAAAGGAGAACAAATTGTGGCGCCTTTAAGATTAATCAGTTTTATTATATCATGAATCAATCCCATCATCCAATCCATAGATAACTTCATTTAAATCTATTAATGGTTAATGTCTTTTTGCTTGTGCCTTCAAGTCACTTCTGATGACTGCATATTTCTTGGAAAATTATAACAGTCATAATTTTTCATTTCTCTCTTTTCATCAAACCTTGTGGGGGCACTTTTAATGTCTCCAGGGGCAAAATCAAAAGCCCTACGTATTCATTCATGGACTATCATGACAATATGAACTGTTCATACCACATAAATGTTGGAAACAACAAAATAGTGGAACTCATGTACATAAGTTAAAAGCAATTTTTAATGAACCATAACAACTGTTGTAGGGAGAGAGGATGCTTAATAAAAAAACAGGTTGTGTTTTTAAACAAAAGTAACCTACTTATAGGTTACTATAACTGGGAGTTTTCTATAATTATGGAAAAACTATCATGATTGCTGAACCCATATCAAAAAAGCAGTCTTATTCAGGGTCTTTCCATAAAATTATCCATTTTATTTCTTTGAGGCTATAGTCAGTATCATAAACAGGGAACCTGTTGCCTTCTTGTCTATGGAGATTCTCAGTCATCCAGGTCAAGGTTGTCCCAAAGGTTCTTTTTGCCCAGTAACCACTCTGGGAACTCAAGAGTATACCACTCTGTATACTTCAACAGTATATTTTCTAGGATTATTAGCCATATCTGGCAAGGTACAAGTTCTTCATTTTGGGCTTATAATTACTATCATCTTACATAGCACAAAGCTGCACCAAAATTCTTTTGTGACTCAGGTAGCCTACATTCCAGATATTAAAAAATATCATACTTTAAATTAACCTTTCCTAATTTAGGCGATCTTAAAGGTCTCCCGTAAAATGCTTATTCATAACCTTCACAAGTAGATTCTAGTTACCAAACCTATATCAATTGCAGTTATCCTTTTGTATAGATGTGTGTTAAATCTTTACAGATTCAATTGCTTTCATCTTGAGGTCTCTTCTTGTCTCAGAGGCTATGTTGCAATTTATGATGGCCCAAACATTGCTTCTCCGCTACTTGGGAAATTCTGTGATGCAATCCTTCCTTCTCCTATCAAGAGTTCCTCAAACAACTTGCTGCTAGTATTTAGGACAGGTGCCTTTGGAGCTGCCGATGGATGGCAAGCATCTTTCAGAGAGACAATAGGTAAAATTATATTCATATGAAGAGCTCCTAGCATGCTAAGCGGGGGTGAAATCCAGCAGGTTCTGACAGGTTCTAGAGAACCGGGAGCAGAAATTTTGAGCAGTTTGGAGAACTGGCAAATACCACCTCTGGCTGGCCCCAGAGTGGGGTGGGAATGGAGATTTTGCAGTATCCTTCCCCTGCCACACCCACCGAGCCACGTCCACCGAGCCACACCACGCCCACCGAGCCACGCCCACAGAACTGGTAGTTTAAAAATTTGGATTTCACCACTGATGTTAAGTACAATCAACTGTTATAAAAGTGCTCACCTCTTAGTGGTTCCAGGTCATCAGATTAAAGCAGTTGATCTATAGGCAATCTGCAGCATGAGGCAAGGAAAGGCAGAGAGAGACAATAGGAAGTGTGTAAACAATAAGAGTTCAAGAGGGAAGGGATAGTATCCCCTGGCTTCTCTTTATTCCTATTCTACAAATAACTTTTTTAAAAACATAGAACAAAATGCAAAACAAAAGATATACATGCAGTCTTTTTTGTTTGTTTGTTTTTCAACATTCTAGGCCACAATAAATGGCTGGTTGGCTTAACATTTAAACATGATTAAAGTAAAATGCCTAAAGGTGGGTGCCTTCCTTAGGGAAATAAACAAAAGGTCCTTACAATCTTCCTAAACCAAGGCCTTTTAAAAAAAAGCTAAAATTTTAATGCTATTTAAAGACTGAGAAGATGGGAGCCATACAAATCTCAGGATATTATTCCAGAGGCCAAGAACTGCAGTAATGAAGGTCTGCCTGCTGGATCTTGCTACTAGAGGGCACTGCCTGATGAAGAGAACAAGAGATAGCCAATTCTGCCAGATTCTGCAAAAATCATGGGAAACAATTGATCCCTGTAATAACTAGGCCTTATGTACCTTGATCTGCAGTACCTTGAATCCAACTAATAAGCAATGAAGCGTAAATATTTCATAAGCATGGTATGCTTGTCCATTACTGTTTGTGACACTGTATTCTGTATGAGCTATAGTTTCCACATAGTTTTCAAAGGCAGTTCATATAGAGCAGATTCCTTATGAATGACCATAAGAAAGGACTTTCAGTTTGGGAAAGGCAGAAAATATCACATCTTTCCCTCCCCTCATTTGTGACTGGGTCAAAGACCCAAAGACTGGGTCAAAGATGGACCATTCACAAAAAGTAAGGATTGGGTCTCTGACATCTTCCACCCTGAAGCTCAGCACAAGCTCCCCTCAGGGCTGCGTGCTCAGCCCCTTCCTGTACTCACTGTATACCAGAGGTGGGTTTCAGCAGGTTCTGACCAGTTCTGGAGAACCGGTAGCGGAAATTTTGAATAGTTCGGAGATCCGGTAGTAAAAATTCTGACTGGCCCCACCCCCATCAATTCTCTGCCTCCCAAGTCCTAGCTGATTGGAAGAAAATGGGGATTTTGCAGTAACCTTCCCCTGGAGTGGGGTGGGAATGGAGATTTTAAGGTATCCTTCCCCTGCCACACCCACCAAGCCACACCCACACCATGCCACACCCACCAAGCCACACCCACAGAACCGGTAGTAAAAAAAATTGAAACCCACCACTGCTGTATACATATAACTGCATATCCTCAAATCCATCTAACACCATAATGAAGTTTGCAGACGACACAATGGTGTTGGGGCTTATAACTGGAGGGGACGAATCAGCATACAGGGAAGAAGTCCAGAAGGTATCCATATGGTGTTCAAAAAACAACTTATTGTCAGCTTTGGAAGCCATATTAGGCCGGAAGCTTCCACGCTGCCACCTTCTCATGTGTGGGAAAGTAAGAGGGGGGATTTAGTAAAGGGATTGTCTTTAGACAAAATAGCATTCTTCCTTTCGGTCAAAGTCAGGACGATCCTGCATTTGGAGAAGGAGTGATTGGAGTGCTGTCTCGAAATGGGACGCATGGTGATTGGAGCATGTAATCGACTGTTGAGTGAGGAGATGGTTTGGGGTTTTTTGATTTACTGAGGGAAAACCCAGAACTCTCAGATTCGAGTTTTCCCAGATGTGCCAGTATACCTACCCTAATAAATAGAACTTTGAGAAAATGCTTGCTTCAGAGGTTTTAATTGGAATTGGGAGTTTTCTGGAAAGCTGACATTTACATCTAAGTACTAGCAAGACAAAGGAGATGGTGCTAGATTTCCGGAAGCACAGAGAGGTGCCTGCTCCTATGTATCAAGGGGAACCATGTGGAGAAGGTTTCCTCTTTTAAATGAATGCTCATTAGTCAAGATCTCACCTGGAAAAACAACATGTCCCTGGTGGTTAGTAAGGCTCAACAGAGACTTCATTTCCTTAGAGTCCTGCGGAAAAATCAGGTGGAACAACGGCTGATGACTTCTCTCTATCGGTCTATGATAGAAAGCGTCCTCACATACTGTATAACAGTATGGTATGCTGGTCTAACAGCTGCGGACAGGAAGGCATTACATAGAGTGATCAATTCGGCACAAGAAACCATCGGTTGCCTTCTAACACCACTAGATGACATCGCCAGGTCTCGCCGTTTCAGCAAAATAAGGAAAATACTTAGGGTTGATCCACACCCTGGCCAGTGTCTCTTTTTGCTTCTACCATCAGGCAGAAGACAGCGAAGCATAGCCAGCCGGACAAACAGGTTTAAAAATAGCTTCTACCCATGGGCACAATCACAATCACTCCATGCACATATGGAAATGTATGACTAGTCTTTTTTTCCCAATTACTTGTATAGGGATTATTCTCTATACTATTTATACTGTTTTCTGTTATGGATTGTACCAGAGGCTAAACCAATTTCATTGTATATATGATGTACAATGACAATAAAGGCTATACTGTACTATCAACATCCTTCTAACAGATGTTCATGTTAAATAAAGAGAAGTGAATGTACTAACCCCAAGACACCTCACAAAGAAGAGGCATTACACTTGACCTACAGCATTTCATACCAATGGTGACTGGAACTGGCCATGGACAGACGAGACATGAGCTTTCTGCAAAACTATACTCCCATTCCTACAGTTGGTCCAGAAAAACACCATGTTTAATAGTATCAAAAGGTGTTGAGGTCCTAGTTGCGCTTGTCTCGTTCTGGTTCTGCCACAGATCATTCACAAACAAACATGATCAATACTGTCTCTGTTCTAGCTTCAACCTGAAAGTCAACTCAAACAGGTTTAAATAATCTATTTATCTGTTTATTTATTTATTTATCAACCTTCTTCAGAATCTTTGTAGGTGTAATCAAATCACCTTCTCATTACCAAATCGTCAAAAAGAGAAGGTTGAAGATAGGATGGAAGTTGCTTAATACATTTTTCTATCTATAAGAAAAGACTATCAGGAATATACAATGGGATTAAGTACTGGATTACATATCAAATCATCATATACAGATCAGAGGAAACTCATTTGAAGATCTTGCCAAAAAGATCTTGCCAAAAAGCTTCATATTTAAGGAACATTTATTAGATCTAAGCCAAATTTTTGGATTTTGCTCTCATGAAATAATGTTTATTCAGAATTTAAAAATTAATTCTGGGTAGCATGACTGGAGCTATTTTCAATCCAGCCTTTCTGTAATATATTAATATCAAAAATAATTAGCTGAAAATAACCACCTATCAAAACAGCCTGAGATAATCCTATTAATTTAAGAGTTTAGAGAAAGTAGTTCTTAACTGATCCTTAACAATCTGTAAAGGAAACACTCCAGATTTGATGACATAAAGCCTTTGTGGTGTAGCAGGACATAGTATTTCACTGAGTCATTGTAACTCAGCCCTTCCCCACCTCCACAGTTAGTAGCTGTTTTTAATTTCTATAAGGTTCCTCTTTTGCAGTGTGTCTCAACTGTATTCCCTCTGCATGTGCTAAGGATACGACTTCCAGAATTTTTACCTATCATGTGAGGACCATGTGTATTTTGACAGACAAAATAAATGAACTATAATCCCGAGTAAATTGTTGCAACATCACCCAATCAACAATAATTTGAGATTCTTTGTTGAATCATTTGTTTCTCATCTGCATTATTTTTTTTTATTTAAAAAAATCTGCTTAAATCTAAAATGGTCTGGCATGTCAGTTTGAAACAAATCTGCAAAAGAACTCCCTTCAATCCTAAAAGCTTTTATTAGTAGTACAACATGTGGTTAACAGGACTGAAATGAAATTATTCACTAAAGTATAACCAGTGTGTTATTTAGTAACTGGAATATATTAGTAAAACAAGATTGAATAATCTAATTAAAGTATTCTGTTTAATGTTGTTGGTGATTCAGATGAACTCTTGGAAGAGAAAAAACAGAAATGGCAAACTCATTTGTAGTAATCTAAGCACTGTTATGAAGAAGCCTCTCATCTTCGTTAAGACACAAACTATCTTACTTAAAATAATTATCTATGTTTTTACCTGTGGTACATTTTACTGAGAGATGAGTCATTTGTTAATTTGAAAGTAAATGTGCACTAGGAGTCTGTCCCCTTGTTTCTCATAACTTAATGGAAACATTTTTATTTTAAACATCTCTGTTGGTAAATAAAGATTGGCAGATGTTTACATTGAAACATATGTAGGAAGAAAAAACAGTGTCCTTCAGGCTTCTATTTGTACAACTAAGAACTAAGTTATCCTAAGAATGATTTTATATTATAAGAATGTGCAATCTATGTCAAAAGTGATACCATATTTTTCAAATAATATATCACAGTTAAGCTATTATTTCATAATTTTGCTTCATAAAATTTGGTCAGCAGTTTGTTGCATTTGTGGTATAAATTTGTATTTTTTTTTCCTGGATGTGTATGGATATATATTTTATTGTTTCCTATCCTTGGACATAATCACCCAGAATTGACTGAGAGCCTGATGGTCTCCAAATCGAATAAACAAACAAATAATCCATCCAAAAAGCTCTGCAAAGAAATATGTCTGGACAAGTACTGGCTCCCTGTACCTTTTCAGATGGTAAATAATGGATAAAAAGGTACATTTTTTTCTGTAATGCACCACATTATGTCTATAATCTTAAAATGAAATGGTGTACTTATCATAAAGAGTAATTCACTTATAGATATTTCTTTAAGATGGTTTGTAGAATAAACCAAAATTGGTGGGATTTATATACTGTACTAAGGTATAAGCGATGGTTTTATAAAGTTGGATTCACAGAACATTACAAGCCAAAGCCAGGCCAACCATATTATGTTCAAGTACAATATATAAAACCTACCATAAAATTACTTATGTTTAAAATTCAAAATATCATTTTTTTGTAGTAACTCTTGCGAGTTCATTTATTTGTTAGATCTGCCCCTCTCCTTTTCACTAGGTGTTCAGAGTGCCATAGTACCTCCTCCATTTCCACACCACCACTACTGTCTGGAGTAAGTTGAGTTGATAGAATGTGAGTGGCTCAAACTCAGTCTGTCAATTTCTATGGCTAGGGATCAGTGATGAAATTCAATTTTTTTTACTACTGGTTCTGTGGGAGTGGCTTGGTGGGCATGGCAGTGGAAGGATACTGCAAAATCTCCATTCCCACCCCACTCCATGGGAAGGATACTGCAAAATCCCCATTCCTTCCCCACTTCTGGGGGAAGGATATTGCAATATCTCTATTCCCACCCCACTCTGGGGCCAGCCAGAGGTGGTATTTGTCGGTTCTCCGAACTACTCAAAATTTCCGGTACCGGTTCTCCAGAACCTGCTGAATTTCACTCCTGCTAAGGATGGATATCAGTCTCCCTGGTCCTAATCGAAACTTAGTCCCACACTAGAGAAATTGGTTCTCTGTTTCTACTCCAGTGAATGGAGATCAATGATAAAAGTTGTCTCTGCATTTTTTTGGTATTGTTATTTGCTTTTTTTCTTGTTTATCTCTTGGTAATAGACATGATTTTTTTTATTTGTTCGAATTTCCTTTTAATATTTTGGAGCTTTTTGAAACTTCTATAATGATGAGGCACAGATAACATGTGAGAAGCAAGAACCTTTTAGACAAAATTATCTGCTTGTAGTTGACATGCTTGCTGATTTTCTTCCCAAATAGCTGCTTATAATTACAATAATCTCTAGATGTAATGAAGAGGTGAAATGTTCTTCAGACTTTGTATGGAGAAAAGTACCTTTATTTAATGTAATTCTTTTATTGTTCATCTCTTTATAAATAGTGGTGCCTTTCCTACCAATACTATGTCTGGAAAATACACCACAAATTATAAACCTGTCCTCCCATTTTTTACTTGGAAACAGCATATTCACTCCTGCCCTAAAACTCTACACAAGCTATATTTAAGCCAATGTCCCAATCCTTATTCTTGGGTTTCTAACTACTTTCCATCTGTTTCTAACAAGTTAATAATTAGGAATTATTCCATTATATGATGAATGATGAAAGCAATGTTCCTGCTTTAGTTGCTGCTACTTGGAATTTAGAGTGAACTAGGCCCTCCTATTTAAATATTCAAACACGAAGATATACAATACTTTAGTGGTACCTACTCAACTACCTCAAAATAGGCAACTTTTGCATTTTCCAAAACTTGAAAGTTATATATTGAGTTTTGGATATGCCCTGTTTTGGACTTGCTGTAGATATTTTTTTCTCCAATAGACTAAATTGTATTATTACAATTTCGGGGTGGAGGGAAGCAGTAGGTTGAAAGGTCAAAGTAATAGATATGTATATGGAATGTATAAGATAATATACACATATGTATTAATGTATAATAGTTATGTGTCAATGGTGGGATTCAAATTTTTTTACTACCGCTTCTGTGGGCGTGGTGTGGCTTGGTGGGCATGGCAGGGGAAGATTACTGTAAAATCTCCATTCCCACCCCACTCCAGGGGAAGTTTATTGCAAAATCCCCATTTCCTCCTGATCAGCTGGGACTTGGGAGGCAGATAATAGTTGGGGGCAGGGCCAGCCAGAGGTGGTATTTACCAGTTGTCCAGAATTGGTCAGAACCTGCTGAATATGTATATGAATCTGGTATGTGTGATAATTATATAAGAGAAATTCAATGACAGAAAGAAGAACTGGGAGTTATGGAAAGTGAGTGGCAGCTAATGGAGCATAAAACCTGTGACATAGCTTGTCCCATAGACTCTCAAAAGTTTATTTGGCATCTATAACCTCAACATCCTCCCATTGAAGTAAGACGCTTACTTGGACTCTTACTAACCTAATTGGCTGCTCTGTGTGGGCTCTTTTACTTCATGACTAAATCCAGACTTCAATTAAACGAACTGTGTGGGACTATCCTTGCATTATTTTATTTAAAAAAATAAGTAATAGGATTGTGATTTCCCCTAAACCATGACCTGTTTGCTTTAAGCCAAGAGCCTTATGGGTTATATTGGGATCTTGCCAAGTATATACTCTGTTTCCCCCAAAATAAGACATCACCTGACAATAAGCCCAATCGGACTTTTGAGCGTGTGGCAATAAGGCCAAGCACTTATTTCAGGGTTAAAAAAAATATAAGACAGGGTCTTATTTTCAGGAAAACACGGTAGTCTACTTAGTGGAATGCTCAGGCTGCTTAAGTAGTCCTAATACAGTGAAATAATTAAATTTAATTAAATTTTAAATTATATTGGGTTATAATAATGCAATATATGTTTATCACTTTATTTGCACAATACACTTCAGTAGGAGAGGATGGGCAATTACCGAATGCTATTTCTACAAATCCATGTACACCTCTGATTGCATTCTTGGAATCATATATTGCTTGTGACTTAGCAGAAAACAAAGAGAAACTATGATAGGTACTACTCATCATTTAACTAATACACTGATTTTTGGGCTGGCTAGAATTGCTGTTATTTTCTTTCTCCTTTTCATTCAAAGCAATCTTTTGTAATGCTTGAACTCTAGCCTTAAAAATGTACCGGCATGTTAATTTTGAGACATCTGAAGCCTGTCAAGAATCCAGATGTATTTATGTCCATGGAGCTAATTTGGAACTGCTGCTCCACCCTTTTCCTATTATAAAGAAATTTACTTTTGAAAGTCACATTTCCAGAGGCTCATTCTCTGTGGGTTCCACCCTAATATTTCTCTCTTCACTGCAACATCTCAAGAGAGCCCCCTGCTGTGGTATATTCACTGCAACCAGTGTTTCTGAACCTTGGCCGCCTGAAGATATGTGAACTCCAACTGCCACAATTTCCCATCCTGCTTGGGGAATTTTGGGAGTTGAAGTCCACACATCTTCAAATTGCCAAAGTTGAGAAACTCTTCTCAGAGTCTTGTTTGTCCAAGTTTCTTAGTAGTCTTGTGCAAATCCTTTCTATATAGAATCTCTATCTGCTGAATATACAGGTTGTGAAGGAGCAAACTTGGACAATGCAACGCATTTCATCCTCCTTATCAATATCATAACATTTCAAAGGAGTATTATGAACACGCACACACATGCACAGACAAACACACACATACACACACAAAACTTCCAGCATAAATCTTTATTTCTAAGAATGATTTCAGGCCCTTTTTAGTCCTAAGACACTCTTGGAATATTAATAATGATAAATGAGTGCTGGCCAGTAATTTGTTTGGATGTGTGCCTAGAAGATAACACAGATAAATTGACGGAATAGCACCGTGGGAGGATAGAGTAATAGGGAGCAATTTCTCACCTGTTTACTTTCAATTAAATGATTTGAATGTTTTTGTCCTTCTTGGCAGCTATTTTCTGCTAGCCTTACTAAATATACCAGACAAGAAACATGACCAGATGAGCTACCTCCATTTTACTGTAAAGCTACATTAGCATAATCTTACAAGTCTAAAAATACTTCTCTCCACCACCACCACCACCACCATGCTTCCCCCTCTGTCCTTTTATCGCCCCCAAATTAAAGAGGGTCCCTCCTGAGCCTCTTACTGTGTCTGCATTCCTGGTACAGGCCCAGCTGCCTTTTATCTGACCAGTCCCTTGGTCGTGTTCCTTAACCCCAATTTCACAAGATCATTCCCACGAACCATTGCATTTTTAGAAAATAATTTAACATGCTATCAAATTTCTAAATCTATTTACTCAGCCAGAAAATATAGGAAAACCTTTGTAAAGATCACTACATTCCTGTAAAACAAAAAGAATGTCTTTGTTTTTAACTTTAGGCAGTCATTTAATTAGATCTTATCTAACCTCCTATAGTGAATAAAAATTACTTGCAGGCAATCAAGTATAACATTGCAACTAAAGAAGAGTTCTTCCTCTGGCTTAATATTTTGATAACTATCCAAGCATTTTTTCTTAAATAAAATATATATTCCAACTCTGTGATAAAATGAAAAATGTGGATATGCACTAGTTGCCCAGGCTAAGTTTCAATTTTGTGCCTTATTTAAACAACTAAAGTTAAAATATGGCTTAGTGCAATGGTAAACTCAGCAATTGCTTGAAATATATCCCTGATTTGGATTATGCCAAAACAAAAATCAGCTCATAAGTATACCTATTTTGATATGAGTGAATAATTTTATGTTAAAGTCTTGTAGTCTATCTGATTCGTGATAATAAACCATATTCATTTATGTTCCTGCATAGAAATGTAATATCTTAATTTGCAACAGCTCTATAGACAAATCCCAGGAATTAATAGAAATTCTAGTCCAAAGACAAAGAAATAGCTCCTCCTTCTGTTCAAAGAGAGAAATAATCTTGGAAGATCGAAGCTGTACTCAAAATTCTATAATTTTTTCCATTTATTATTCATGCATTCTGATTTATTTAGCTAATGAATCTTATGCTGAACGCTAGTGATCTCACTTCATGTAATAAAGAAATATAAAGAAATACCGATTGTGTTTGCTTTTAACACTGATACATTCCATGACTGCTATGAAAAAATCTTATTTTCTGCTGCTTTTTGTTTTCTCTCTTTGGGCCTTTCTGTATTACTGCACAGAAGAACTATTCATCCATTTTCTGTTAGCATAAAATTATATATCAGCATGAAATGAGTTATACTACCTCTACTGAATTTATTCCCCTCAAGTATCATGACTTTTGTCCAAATTAATGGACGACAAAGCTTAACAGATTTTATCCCCTTTAGACTCTTTTTGGATGCTCTCTAAATAAAAAATAAACCTATTTTAATATCAAAACAGCCAAAGATAACTTAAGGCTGTCTTACTCATGGACCAGGGATGAGATGCCATATCAGCAACATCATGGGAATGATGAAAAACAATATTGACAGAATATATTTGACTAGATGCAAAGGAAAAAAGAATTGACTATAATTGTCAGTCATCTACCAAAACTGTAAGAAAATGCTACATAACGGTAGGTACAGTTGCCAAGAATAATCTAGTCATACTGATTGTTTAAAATTAATAAACTCTGAGCAAAAATAGCGTAACATAAGAACTTAAGAAAATAAACAGTAGCCTGCTGGATCGAACCCTTGGCCCATCTTGTCCAGCGGTCAGTTGTCAAATAGCCAACACACTACACAAGGAACCCACTAATCTTGCAACAGATGGCCTTCAGTGTCAGTCACACTGCAGTCAATGATAATAGTAGTACTACCATTTTTTCCTTCCTCCACATATTCAAAATAATGGCAATGTTCATGAATAATGTGATTTGGTTGCTTTTCGCTTGGCATCCAACCAATTTAAGAATTGTTACACAAACTCTAAGTTTACTATGCTGTATAAACCAAAGTACTGTGTAAAAAGTATGCTTTTCATGAAAGCAATGTTCTCCATGCTAAACATTACCAATAAGCATCAAGTTACATGTGGTGTATGAGACAGAAAGTAATGATAAAAGTAAGGTATCATTTAATGCAGCAATATCAAGCATTGCTAAATGGTCATTTGGTAATGGCAAATTGTAGTGGCTACTTGAGAAATGTGTGTTAAAACTTCAGCTCTCCAGACTCTGACGAGGATGGGAAAGATGTAGAATGTGTGTGGGTTTTAGCTGTACCTATAAACAAATTGATCAACCTCACCTTTGAGTTTTTTGAATTAGAAGCTGCAGCATCTTTTCAAAATTGCCATAGGATTATGTCAAGGTAAGAAGATCCATGTACCAGATAACAAAATAATTGTGACTATTCCATTTTTCTTTTCATTCAACAGCATTTCTTAGGCAGACAGAGAATGTGTGTTTCAAATAATTTTTTTTAAAAAATGCCCTAAAGTGACAAAAAGATTAAAACTGAATTCAAAAGCAGCAAGCCAATAAGCAATTGCTAAGTGAGTGCAAATGACTTTTTATGAAATCATAATAAAATCGATTCCACTCAGGTATACTTATAACTGGTTTATCATGTTAAGATATGAATACGCTATTATGCTTGTGTATCCAGTTCTCATACAATCTCTTTTGAGTTGTGACGGTTAATACATCTTAGTTTTCATTTTATCTCAATCAGAAAATAAACCAGAATCCTTAGTTATCCATATTTTTTTAATTTATTAACCTCCACTTCAAGGCAGCAAACAAAATACAGAAGTTATTTTCAAATCCTGGTACAAGAAACAGGTGATAGTTTTCTGATTTAGATAAAACAGGACATTTCATCTATCCCTGTTACATCAAAAAGAGATCCACTTATTCATTGAGCCAACTTTATTCAAATAATGCCATAGAAGCCTAATTTTATGTATTTCTGTCATCTTTAGTCATATGATGGTAGTAATGAAGATGCCAATTTTGTTGGAATGTTCTGTGGCCCCAATCTCCCACCTTATTTCCTTTTTACTAACAACTTCTTGACTGTTAAGTTTGTTACTGATACATTGTTAGAAAGAGGTTTCACTACTACTACACTACTGTAGATAGTACCACTTGAAATTTCTTCTAAAACAGCGATCCCATTGCAAACTGGTAGTAAAGGTAAGTAGAACCCACCCCTGGTGTTATCAGTCACATTCCCCAATGAAGCAATTTCGTGGGTTATAGAAGTCACTCCCTCCGGCCTCTGTGAGTCACCCTGGAGATGACCTTGATGTTGCCACTGTAAGGTGCTTTATTTTGACTAAAAAGCAAGTTCCTCGATGCAGCTGTGAGGCTTGGTTTTCCCATCCCCCTGCCTGTGGCAACTCAAGAGCAGGTCAGGAATGCTTCATGAGTTGACAGCAGGCTTTCAAACTGATCGGTAGACAGGACCTGGAGCAAATAACAGAAGCTCACCTGTTGTGCAGAGCTTAGGTCTCGAAATCAGGCTCTCAGTTCTCCAGCTGACAACCTCAGTGTCTTTACCCACTGAGCCATAGTGCCCCTGAAATATATTTTTACCTTTATATTAAAGGTTAAAAATGTAAAAATACACTCAAATTAAACTTGTGCCTCAGTGATTTCATAGAGTGTAGCTCTGCAGTATCTCAATGATAATACAGAAATGGTTTGCCATTACCTTCTATCAGTTACTTTTCCACTTACCAATTTAGTTCTCAGCCCTTATCTTGTCCATGGTTTCCCTCCAAGATGCTCAAGGCCCAATGCTATGTAGCTTCCATATGTAGGCAAAGGCTGCCATCTACTGAGACAAAGGTAATTCAAGAGATGGTAATTCCAATCTGAATTACAGTGATCCATGCCTCGCCTGCTATAACCTCCTCTTTGTTTAAAATCCTTCATTGGCAGACCAGGCCCAAATTAAATCTGAATGAATGTGTATAACATTTGTTAATAAATGGGTAAATATGAGCAGTCTTGAAAACAAGAAATGTAACTTTTCTTTCCTTGCCAAAATGTTAATGACCTCTCTGCTTTAAAGTGGCCAAAAATTGCCATTTGCGTTTTAATGAAAACCTCCATTAGCACCAATGAGAAATTTACTTGAAATGTAAAGATCAAGGTATATACAGAATTTGTCAATCCAGGAAAGACCAGAAATTTCCAGAATTTTTTCTTCTCTCGTCCTTGGTTTTATACACTGTTCTAGTCACTGATGATACTGACATTGATAAGATTAACAAATTACAAACATTCTGTTTTCTTCTGGACTATGCTGAACCTTGTCTTGATTCTGGCATTCTACAGACAGTTCAGTGGTTTCCAGAAGTCCAAGTTGCAAATAATTGAAGGTGTCCTGGGGATGGTTTTGTTCCAAAACAGGCCAGTTTTGTTAAAATATCACAGTTAGAAGAAAACACATAAAAGACTATTGGATTTTAGAAACCATCAAACAATCCTCTGAAAGAAGGATGGTCTGAAGGAGAAGCAACGTGAAAAATAGAATCTTTTGAAGTTCTCAGAGAATAGTCCTCCATTATTGGATCAATGAATTTTTCACATCTCTACAAACTGGCTGCTTTAAGAAGTCATATTTGTCAGGGCCATAGTAAAAAGGTAGAAAAATTAAACAGCCCTTCCTAAGACTATTCATTTGTGTTCAAATGCTTTCTCTTTACCTCTAGTTTGGCAGTAGTAATGTGGGAAATAGATGCAAAAGTTTGGTGGCATTCTTTTTAAACTATAAAAAATATACAAAGAATTCTGCCCAGACAATAAGAAATGCTTATCACTCTGGGAGGAATAATGACATGAATAAAGGTTTCCTCACAGAGATTTAGGTATTAGTAGAGGTAGATAAAAAAAATGGGATTCATCGCTGTTAATTTTCAACCTAGTGCTAGAAAAACTAGCCATGGACTTAATGGGTTTTTTAGTATATCCAATTTTATGTTAGTGACTTTTATATATATATAGTTTAATGGGAGACTGGTAAAGACTCATAAAATCTCGAGAGGAAAAAGATTGGATGATTCCATCTCCTCCCCAAAACCCCTCCACTAAAATAGGATAATGATAGAGAAAATTCTAGCAAGTTCAAACTTTGGCTTTTGGGCCTCAGAGATTTTGTGAAAGCATTCATGTCATGTTTGTGAAGAATAAAAATAAATATTACTGTAGCAGTAATATAGGGCAATGTGAATTGGATTCTATTGAATTCTTTTATGAAGTTTCATCATTTTACATTTGTACCTGTGTCACGTGTCAGGGCATTCAAGAGCATGCTGATTGTATCCACCAGTTCTGTGCTTCTGACAACTTTACAATCCTAGATTTTTATTCTTACAGGCAAAGTGCCATTGTAATTTTTAGATCAGATGTTTATATGATTAATAGGTAAAGGTAAAGGTTCCCTTCGCACATATGTGCTAGTCGTTCCCGACTCTAGGAGAAAGGGCTCATCTCCATTTCAAAGCCGAAGAGTGAGCACTGTCCGAAGACGTATCCGTGGTCATCTGGCCGGCATGACTAAATGCCAAAGGTGCACAGAACGCTGTTACCTTCCCACCAAAGGTGGTCCCTATTTTTCTACTTGCATTTTTTACGTGCTTTCAAATTGCTAGGTTGGCAGAAGCTGGGACAAGTAATGGGAGCTCACCCCGTTACACGGCACTAGGGATTCAAACCGCTGAACTGCCGACCTTTCGATCAACAAGCTCAGCGTCTTGTCACTGAGCCATCATGTCCCTTATATGATTAATAATCGATTCCAGTTCAAGCTTCATTAAAAAATAACACTGTTTCTTACAGGCATTAGGTTTCATTAGCACAGACTATAGGAGAAAGCATTATTTGTCTGACATAAAATATGAAAATCTAAAAAAAAAAGAAAAAAGGAGGAAGGAAAACAGAGAAAAGCTACAAAAAAACCTGACCTTATTCCCTTGATCTCAAGAATCTCAAGAAGTTTTGAATTAAGAATAAACTACACCCATGCAACAAGGTCATTTAATTTCAAGACCCTGGTTGCAATGATAAAATCATATATACATTCTTTTCATAAAGTTGCTATAAGCTGGCCTTGGTTAATGCCATCACTCTTTTCATTCAACAGCCATAAGTATGTTAACATGGTGACACAAAAATGAATAGAGTTTAAAGATGCGGATGTACTTTTCAATTATATACCAAAAACATGAAAACTATTATGATATGAAGAATTATGAGTTAACTGAAAAAGGGAAGTCAGAAAACAGATTGTTTTGTATTTTATATTATTGGATGGTTGTCTTGTAAATCTTAGATTTAAGACAGATTGGCATTTATCTGTCACATAACACATCAGTGAGTTCTCACCAACGCATCGAGGCTGCATTCACCCTTGTTCGCACCTTGCCACTGATATTGTCATGCCTTGGAGGTGGGATCCCAGATACCAAAAAATGACTATCTTCTTCAGGTTTTCTCCATTAGGAGCCCTCCTGATAGTTAAAAAAAAATTTCAGAACAGTCTTGCTCATCAGTTCATGCCTGAAGAGACTTTGTTGTTGCCGTGATAAATACTTCTAATAAAACTACTGTATAAATCTTAAAATAGGATGAAGGTTTAATTAGGTAGTGAGGTTTGTTCAGTCAGTCAAAACTTGGTAAATCAAAAAAAGTTGAATCAATTGAGAAATTCTTACTAATTCAGCCTTTACAATCACATTGTTGCTAACAGAATCTTCATATATTCTTTTAAATATAGAAATTGTAGTGATATCTTCCACTGCTTGGCAAACATTATAAAAACACTTTACCCAATTGTACATTTACTAAAAACCATGTTATATATCTGTGTTTCAAAAACAATCACCTACTTTCCTATGAAGGATATGAAATTACTTGGACTTCATCTCCAAATGGTACCAAAAATATTTTAAGTTCTGTCAATCAAACAATTAATAAATTAATACATCAACCAACATGGCTGCCACTTAATCTTGTACAACTAAACTAAACACAAATCAGAAACAAATGGCAATGATTGTATAAGTCTTAAATTAAAATACAATCTGCAAAGTATTAAAATGACATCCACAGGGAAGATGTATAATTTTTCAAATCTAGACTGGGGCTCTCATGAAAGAGAACAAGTAAATGTTTAGCAGTAACTTACTTTTTCTGTTCCTAACTTGTGGTGGTTTCTTATATGGACAGTCTGCTTCAGTCGCCAATTCAGAATACCTAGTTTCTTACCAGAATAAAACTGACTGTGAATGGACAATTAAAGCTCAGCAAAGAAGAATTGTTACTGTTAATTTTGCTTACATCAGCATTGAAGATCCAGGCGATTGTACTAGTAATTACTTGAAACTCTATAATAGACCAGACAGTAGTTATCCATCCATTGGACCATACTGTGGATTGGTAGGATTTTTCTTTTTCTGAATTTTTAGAGAAAGCCAGTTTGGTATAGTGGTTAAGATATCAGACTAAAGATTTGGATTCAAACTGATGCTTAGTTTGGACAAGAAAAATAAATAAACTAGAGGATGCATTTATCTTTTACTGCCTTCTCTCTCTTATTTAACTAAAGTGGTTCCCTCCCTTATCAGGTAAAACCAAACATATCCAGCATGATTGCAATATTTGAAAAAACACTTCTGTAAATCACAGGTTTTGTAGTGCCATCTAGTGGAAACTTTGCTAAAATTATTTTAGAATGAGTTTTCATTGTGCTTGGTTTTGTTCATGGCCATTGAAGTTTTAAAACTATAGTTTATGACTTGGTGTGATCAGTGATCCACCTAATTGTGGTTTATTCAATAATCCCCAGTCCTGAAGGTATACTTTAAATAGTGCAGAATTTTATTTTAATATTTTATTTCCTATTAGCAGCAGCATTTGTAAAAACTTGCATCAGAATGACAAAAAAAAGTTTTGTGATATGCTGAAAACTGTTTGGTATCTCTGTGCAACATTGCAAAAGGAGTGTTATTTCACCATGACCATAATTCTGTGTCCCACCAATATCTGGATGTTGCTGCACATTAACTATGAGACATGACTTAACAAGGTGTAGCTTAATGCTTTTTAAAACAGTACTTTTTAAAATATGCTTACCTTAAATCAATGTGTGGATTTAAAGATCATGGTAAAGCATAAATGTTAGTTTATAACATGGTGACTAAGCACAACTGTGACAGTAACTATTGCTAAGTTATACATCAACAATCAGATGAATTCACACGAGCCACATCCAAATCCACAAAATATCAGTTTGTGATGAATGAACCTATATCCTAGACCAGGCGTTACCAAGCCATGACCCTGGACAGCTAGTAATACAGTCCCACAAAATTGTAAACTTTTAACTCTGTTCCAACAATTCAAGAGGCGACTCTACACATGGACATCACCAGACGGTCAACACAGAAATCAGATTGACTATGTGCTCTGCAGCCAAAGATGGAGAAGCTTTATACCAGTGATGGCTAACCTTTTTGCCATTGCGTGCCAAAAATGGGGGGAGTGCGGGGGGGTTGCTCGCTTGCATGCCCACACCCATAATTTTATGTGTTCCTCCCTCTACACATGCATGTGTGATCCTCCCCCCCCTGGGCTCCCTCCACTTTTGGCATGCGATAGCAAGAAAGGTCCATTTTTCGCTGTCCCCAGGCTCTACAGCCTTTCTAGGAGGTTGGAGAGGGCAAAAATGGCCTTCCCCACTCCCCTGGGCGCCCTCTGGAGGCCGGAAACAGCCTTTTTCCTGACTTCCGATGGGCCCAAAAGGCCTGAAAATCAGCTGGCCGGCGCACGCATGCGCGCTGGAGCTGAGCTCGCGTGCCCACCGATATGGCTCCATGTGCCACCTGTGACACGCGTGCCATAGGTTCACAATCATGGCTGTATACAGTCAGTAAAAAAAAGACCAGGAGCTGACTCTGGCTCAGATCATGAGCTTCTCGTTGCAAAATTTAGGCTTAAATTGAAGAAAGTAGGGAAAAGCACTAGGTCACTCAGGTATGAACTAAATCATATTCCTGATGAATATACAGTAGAAGTGATGAATATATTTGCGAGCTGCACTGGCTCCCGGTGGTCTTCCGGGTGCGCTTCAAGGTTTTGGTTACCACCTTTAAAGCGCTCCATGGCTTAGGACCCGGGTACTTGCGGGACCGCCTACTACCACCAATAGCCTCCCACCGGCCGGTACGCTCCCATAGAGAGGGGCTCCTCCGGGTGCCGTCAGCCAAACAATGCCGACTGGCGGCCCCCAGGGGGAGAGCCTTCTCTGTGGGGGCACCTACTATCTGGAACGAGCTCCCCCCAGAGATACGGAGGATCCCGGATCTGCGCACCTTCCGCCGCGGCTTAAAGACCTTACTATTTCACCAGGCCGGCCTGGCCTAATTTTCCCCCTCTTTTATAAAAGATTTTTAAAATTTTAAACATCTTTTAGTATTTATAGATTCAATTTTAAATTGGTTTTAAAGTTTGGGGTTTTAAATTTGTCGGGGCCAAAATTATTTAATTTGATTTTATTCTATTTTTTAAATTTTGTATTGTATGTGTTTTTATTGTTTGGCTGTGCACCGCTCTGAGTCCTTCGGGAGTAGAAATCTAATAAATGAAATGAAATGAAATGAAATGATAGACAGAGTGCCTGAAGAACTATAAACAGAGGTTCAAAACATTCTACAAGAGGTAGAAACTAAAACTATCCCAAAGAAAAAGAAATGCAAGACAGCAAAATGGTTGTCAAAGGAAGCTTTGCAAATAGCTGAGGAAAGAAGGGAAGCGAAAGGCAAGGGAGAAAGAGAAAGATACACCCAATTGAATGCAGAATTCCAGAGAATAGCTAGAAGAGGTAAGAATGCCTTCTTAATTAAACAGTGTAAAGAAATAGAAGAAAACAATAGAATAGGGAGGACCAGAGATCTCTTCAAGAAAATTGGAGATAGGAATTTCCGGTTGGACTTCTGGCTATATCAGAAGCCTGGTCAGCGAGCTGCATGGCCAGTGCTGAACTTTCCCTGTCAGAGGGTCCGAATTGGGACCATAGCCACCCCAGAGGTGTGGTGAAACAAAGGGATAAAGGGGAACCACATCTCCCCTCCCTGACCTGGAAAGGCCCCTCAGCCGACGGCAAGGAATAGCGGCAGCAAACATGGCTGCAACGAAGCCGAAGATAACCTGAATATATAAGACTGAGCAGGAGACGACAAAGTGAATGGCTTGTGAATCAGGTAAGATTTTTTTTTTTTAAAGTATCCCCAGAAATACAAGGGGGAAGCATACTGGGACTATTTGCCAGTGGCCGAATAAGCACATTTATAGGAGGAAAAAAGCCATAATATTTAAGAAGAAAAACTTTTTAAAAGAAATGAAGTTAAAAAATTGAACTCTTAAAGTGAAGATGTGATACTGAAAAGGTATTTTTTTAAAAAAAATACTAGAATTTGATCTGGAATTTGTCTTTACTTTATTACTATCAAATTTTATTACGCCCACCTATTGGATTTACAATTTAAAATAATTAAAATTAGTTTACCAGCATTACGCAGAGAGGCAAGACCAAGCTGAATTAGGAGCGCCATCTGCTGTTAAGAGGAGAACTGTGCACCTATGAGATTTTTATATTTATTGGGTTATAAAGAGTTACTTGAAATTTACTTTAAACTTCAAAATTTCAAAACTGTTGAACAAATAAAAGTGATTGGAAGGGACGTGGATGACCCCCTGGATGTTTTTTTTTCTAAAACTGGACTGACTGTAAAATGGAAATAAGTGGAGATAATGATATGGAGCTGATATACCAAGATATTAAAGATTTTATTTTTTTCTCCTACCATGTTTTCCCGAAAATAAGACCCTATCTTATATTTTTTTAACCTTAAAATAAATGCTTGGCCTTATTTTCGGAGATGTCTAATTATTTTGGTGTGCGTGGAGCAAGATGGGACTCCTCTTGCCGTCTTACCTGATTTCCAGCTCTGTCTCCCCAACCCTAACCAGAGGAAATGGCAGGGACTGGCCACACATGCATTTAAATATTTTTGGGGAGGGCTTATTTTTGGGGAGGGCTTATTTTCGATGACAGCTTATTTTAGTGCATGTGCTCAAAAGCCCGATTGGGCTTATTATCAGAGAATGTCTTATTTTAGGAGAAACAGGGTATCTCCTATGTCATCTCAATACTGAATGGAACTGAAAGAAGTTTCTGTAGCACATATTGACCCATGCCTGAAATTTAGAAGAATCAGCAAAACTTTCTGCCATGGAATCCACATTAAATTAATTATTGAAATAGCTTTGGATTAGAAACCATAATAATTTAAATGCAACATTCCAGTAGAAAAATATGATCAAAAATAACTTTTTAAACATTTTCTCATTTTTAGGCTACAAATATTGCTCCATTTACAGCAATGTCAGATCAAGTATTCATCAAATTCCATGTGGATTATGTAACTCACCCATCAGGATTTAGACTGACCTGGACTAGCTGAAATAATTATCTCATGGAAAACACTCATCACTTCCTGAAGAGACTTCCCAGAACACAAGCTTGCTGGTGTTAGTAATAAAGTAATAAAAATAGTAATAAAATTATTTGGAAGCAATGAAGTTGATAACTTGTTAAGAATTATTTCAAGGAAATGCATACATCTTGTTTTTCCTTAGAAAATGCAACTTTAAAGCAAGTTATTCTCTAGTAAAACTTTTCCATATATTCTTCAATAACGCTGGGGAGGAAATTCAAATTAGCAGTCACTTTGACATTAACTAGACTACTTTGAGCTTTCCTACATTTCTAAAGTAATTAAAATCATGATTTAAAGTCAGAAATTTCAGGCCACAAGCACAAACACAACTTTGCATTTAAATTTTAGATTAATTCAGAATCACCGCAAGAGCCTATCTAGGTGGCAATATGGGATGACCTTGAAAAACTGGAAGGTAAAAACCTAGGATGTCCATGGAGACCATTAGAAAAACTTAACAATATTATTTATTTATTTATTTATTTATTTATTTATTATTTATTTATTATTTATTTATTTATTTATTTATTTATTTATTTATTTATTTATTTATTTATTTATTTATTTATTTATTTATTTATTTATTTATTTATTTATTTATTTATTTATTTATTTATTTATTTATTTATTTATTTATTTATTTATTTAATATACCACCTTCTCCCAGAAGGACTCAGGGTGGTGTACAGCCAAACTAAAACATACATATAAAATTTACAAAACAATTTAAGAAATATTAAATAATTTGGCCCATATCTAATTAAAATAAAACTACCCATTTTGGACATTAAAAAGTTAAAAGTTAACAATTAAAAATTTAAAAATTAGGCCAGCCCAGCTTGTTGGAATAAAAGCGTCTTGAGGGCCCGGTGGAAGGTGCGTAAGTCGGAAATCCTCCACATCTCGGGGGGCAATTCGTTCCAGAGGGCAGGAGCCCCCACAGAGAAGGCTCTCCCCCTGGGGGTCGCCAGCCGACATTGTTTGGCCAACGGCACCCAGAGGAGCCCCTCTCTGTGGGAGCGAATTGGCCGGTGGGAGGCTATTGGTAGCAGAAGGTGGTCTTGTAAATACCCAGGTCCTAAGCCATGGAGTGCTCTGAAGGTGGTAACCAATACCTTGAATCGCACCCAGAGGACCACCCGAAGCCAGAGCAGCTCGCGCAAGAGAGGTGTTACATGGGAGCGCCATGACGCTCCCATAATCACCCGCGCGGCTGCATTCTGGACCAGTTGGAGCCTCCGGGTGCTCTTCAAGGGGAGCCCCATGTAGAGAGCATTACAGTAGTCCAGGTGGGAAGTGATGAGGGCATGAGTGACCGTGTGTAGGGAGTCCCGATCCAGAAAGGGCCGCAACTGGCAGATCAGGCGAACCTGATAAAAAGCCCCCTGTCCACGGCCGTCACATGTTCTTCTAAGGACAGCCGTGCATCCAGGAGGACACCTAAGTTGCAAGCCCTCTCTGTGGGGGCCAACGACTCGCCCCCAATAGTCAGAGATGGCACCAACTGACTATATCGGGAAGCCGGGAGCCACAGCCACAGTCTTGGATGAGTTGAGCTTGAGCCTGTTTCTCCCCATCCAGATCCGCACGGCCTCCAGACACCGGGACATCACGTTAAGGCCATCATTGGGGTGGTCCGGGGTGGAGATATACAGCTGAGTGTCTTCAGTGTACTGGTGGTATCTCACCCCGAGACCACGGATGATCTCACCCAGCGGCTTCACATAAATGTTGAACAGAAGGGGCGAGAGGACCGACCCTTGTGGCACCCCATACGCAAGGCGCCTCGAGGTTGACCTCTGGCCCCGTCAACACAAACTGCGACCAGTCAGACAGAAAGGAGGAGAACCACCTCAACACGGTGCCTCCCACCCCTAACCCTCTAACTGGCGCAGCATGATACCATGGTCAATGGTATCAAAAGCCGCTGAGAGATCTAATAGGACCAGGGCAGAGGAAAAACCCCTGTCCCGAGCCCTCCAGAGATCATCAACCAATGTAACCAATGCTGTTTCCATGCTGTACCCAGGTCTGAAACCCGACTGGAACGGATCAAGATAGACCGCTTCATCCAGGTACTGGGGGAACTGTCGCGCCACCACATTCTCAACAACCTTCGCCACAAAGCGGAGGTTGGAGACTGGACGATAATTCGCTAAAACAGCTGGGTCCAGGGAGGACTTCTTGAGGAGGGGCCTCACCACCGCCTCATTCAAGGTGGCGGGAAAGCAACCCTCACTCAAAGAAGCATTGATAATCCTCTGGAACCAGCCTCATGTAACCTCCCAGGAAGCCAGGAGGGACACAGGTCCAATAAACATGTGGCCATGCTAAGTCTATCCAGAATCCTGTCCACGTCTTCGGGAGTCACCGGGTCAAACTCCTCCCAGATAACACTCTCAAGACCTTCCTCCATCACCCTGTCTGAACCTACCCCGTCAGAGTCCAAGCCTTCCCGAATTTGAGCGATTTTGTCATGCAGATACTGTACAAAATCCTAAACCCTACCCTCCAAGGGGTCTCGCCACGCTCCCAGATGGAGCAGGGAGTGGGCCGGGTGGTTATCTGCAGACACGATAAGAGTGGAAAAGTAGTCAGACTTTGCCGCTCTTATCGCCACTCGGTAGGTCTTAATATGAGACCTCACCAGTGTTTGGTCAGATTCAAACCGGCTGTCCCTCCAACTGCTCTCTAGGTGTCTTTTCCGGCGCTTCATTTCCCTCAGCTCCTTGGAAAACCAGAGAGCCACCTGGGATTGGAACCGGATCAGAGGCTGCAAAGGCACGACGCGGTCCAAAAGTCCAGCGGCCGCCCTATCCCAGGCAGCCACCAAGTCGTCAGCCGCATCATGAGCCAGAACCTCAGGGAATGGCCCAAGCTCCGTCTGGAACCTATCTGGTTCCATCAGGCGCCTGGGGCAGAACCACCTAGTCGAGATGTAGCGGTTTGAAGGTCAAGTCGAAGGAGAGAATGATCTGACCATGACAAGGGCTCGATCACAATATTCCCTATATCAAAACCATTCAGCCACTGGCCAGAGACAAAAACCAAGTCCAGAGTGTCCCCCTATGTGAGTGGGGCCATGAACTAACTGGGTCAGGTCCATGGCCGTCATGGAAGCCATGAACTCCCGAGCCGCCTCACCGATAGATGGCAGGTTGAAATCCCTCATGACCATAAGCCTGGGGGTATCAACCGCCACCCCGGCTATCACATTGAGCAGCTCAGGCAAGGCCACCGCCACGTGGCAGGGAGCCAAGTACACGATCAGCAAGCCCATCTGCCCCCCACGGCCCCACTTCACAAGGAGGGACTCACATCTGGCTATCTGAAGCACAGTGGCCTCCCTCAGACTAAGACCTTTCTTTACAACAACCGCCACCCCACTCCCCTCCCCTGAGACCTCAGCTGATGGAATGCATGGAAACCTGGTGGGCACATTTCAACGAGGGGGACCCCCCTCCAGGCCCAACCATGTCCCCTTAATACCCCCCAGGTCTGCTTCCCCCTCCTGAACGAGATCACAAATGAGGGGGGCTTTATTTACCACGGACCTGGCGTTGCACAACATCAACCGAAGGCCCGGGCCCTGAGGATCCGCGCAACCCAGGCTAAACTGGAAAGTTGAAAGAAAATCAGAAAACAGTAAAATAACTTATTTACTGCTACTAAGGAAGTATTCGTCCCAACACATTTGGGTAACATCAGGTTATTTTCTTTTTCTAGTACTTTTTAATATTTCTAATAAGGAAGTATATTCTTGTAAGATAGTATTATGACTATTTTGTTGATAGGTTACAATTATAGGTTAGGTCTGAACTATACAACTATATATATATGTTTGAAATTGCTCAAAGTACAGATGGAGTTGAAGAAAATTCTTTTTAAAAAAATAGTTTATGTACTGCAAATCACATATTGTATAACAATGATAGCACCTTTCTTAGCCTTTGAAACAAAACAAACATTTGTTTTGTTCCAGGAGTGAAATCCTATCGGTTTGGACGAACCAGTAGTGATGATTGGCATTGGTTCGCTGAACCGGTAGCAATCATCCCTGGTGGGCCCGGCCCTGACTTGCCTACTGCCTCCTTATGCTGCACTTGGAAGGAGCTGCTGCTGCTGCTCTCACTACCTTCCCTCCCCACCTGGCTGCAGAAGTCCGTCTGCCCTCCCGGAGCACTGTGGCGGCGGTTGCTTTCTTCCTTCTCCTGCCGCAAAACGAAAGCAAACGGCAGCAGTAGTGCTTCAGGAGGGCAGGCGGATGTATTCATTGTAGTTGTCAGCTGCAGACATCTGCCTGTCCTCACGAAGCATCACCGCAGTGAACAAAACAATCCCATTGCACCGCGCCTCCTTCTGCAGCCAAGTGCACCCAGCCATCCAAGCCCTTTCCTCAAATGGGCTGTGCATGGAGTGCTTGGAGAGAGAACAATAGAGCTCTCCAGCCTCTGTTTTTTTTGTGTGTGAAGAGAGAGAGGGAGGGAGCAATCTGAAGCCGTGGCAGGGCAGGAATGATTCCTGCAGACCCCGCCGCTGCTTGAGCAGGGAGGATGATTCTGAGGAGAAAAACTGTGAGGTTTTGCACCAGGCAGCTGTCCCTGCAGTGGCGGCTTGAATGGCCCGACTAAAGTTGTGCTCGCCGGTGAATGTTGGCATGGAGGCCTCAGCTGCAGCGCTGCTCCAACCAGCTATCCTAAGACCAAGCTGGGTGGTGGCTGGGCGATGCTTTGCATGGGGCATTGAGAAGCTGTCAATCGCGTGGCTCTTTGCGAGCGGCCAGCCCAGAGAGGAAGCATATGGCTTCTGCTTTGTGCTCGGGGAAGCAAGAATGTGTGGCGGGACAGCGGCTTTCCTGCTCAGCCCTGACAAGTGATGCATGGTACCCACACCAGTGTCCCAAGAGAAGCAGAGAAGATCGCTGCTTGCAAGCAGGAAAGCAGAGATAGCAAGCATATGCTGCGCTGTGGGAAAAATGAGGCCCTGTTGTCCCACAGAGCCTGCCACTACTTGCGTGTGTGTATGTAAGGAGAACGGTGAGACTCAGGGAGTAGGTCAGAAGGTACTCCCTGAGAGTAGCTCCCTGGAACTAGCTGACTCAGGACTGTCAGAAGCTGCCCCCGCCGCTGCCAGAATTTTGGGTGCCTCGGCTTCAGATCTCTCCTTCTCTCTCACACACACAAAACAGAGGTTGGAGAGCTCTATTGTTCTCTCTCCAAGCACTCCATGCACAGCCCATTTGAGGAAAGGGCTTGGATGGCTGGGCGTGCTTGGCTATAGGAACAGGCCCGGATGGAAGGTTTTCTGCAGCATCCTCCTCTCCTTTCGATCGCCCTGCAGGGGGGGCTCTGCCTTTGCAGAAATGGGGCGAATGGTTTATTTATTTATTTATTTATTTATTCGATTTGTATACCGCCCTACTCCCGAAGGACTCAGGGCGGTGAACAGCCAAACAATAAAATAACATAGACATAAAAAATTTAAAAACCAGATAAAATCAAATTAAATTATTTTGGCCCAGACAGATTAAAACACCCCAATAATTTAAAAACAGATTAAAATTTACATATTTAAAAGGGAAGAGATTAGGCCAAGCCCGCCTGCTGGAATAAAAAGGTCTTCACAGCGCGGCGGAAGGTGCGCAGATCCGGGATCCTCCGTATCTCCAGGGGGAGCTCATTCCAGACGGTAGGTGCCCCCACAGAGAAGGCTCTCCCCCTAGGGGTCGCCAGCCGACATTGTTTGGCTGACGGCACCCGGAGGAGTCCCTCTCTATGAGAGCGTACTGGCCGGTGGGAGGCTATTGGTGGTAGTAGGCGGTCCCGTAGATAACCAGGTCCTAAGCCATGGAGCGCTTTAAAGGTGGTAACCAAAACCTTGAAGCGCACCCGGAAGACCACCGGGAGCCAGTGCAGCTCGCGCAGGAGAGGTGTCACATGGGAGCGCCACGTCGCTCCCATTACCACCCGCGCGGCCGCACTCTGCGCCAGTTGGAGCCTCCGGGTGCTCCTCAAGGGGAGCCCCATGTAGAGAGCATTACAATAGTCCAGGCAGGAGGTGACGAGGGCATGAGTGACCGTGCGTAACGAGTCCCGATCCAGAAAGGGACGCAACTGGCGAATCAGGCGAACCTGATGAAAAATCCTCCCGGTCACGGCCGTCAAGTGCTCTTCTAAAGACAGCCGTGAATCCAGGAGGACGCCCAAGTTGCGAGCCCTCTCCGTGGGGGCCAATGATTCGCCCCCAATAGTCAGTGATGGCGTCAACTGCCTATATCGGGACGTCGGAAACCACAGCCACTCGGTCTTGGATGGGTTGAGCCTGAGCCTGTTCCTCCCCATCCAGATCCGTAAGGCCTCCAGGCACCGGGACATCACTTCAAGGGCATCGTTGGGGTGATCCGGGGTGGAGATGTACAGCTGGGTGTCGTCAGCGTACTGATGGTACTCCACCCCGAAACCACGGATGATCTCGCCCAGCGGCTTCACATAAATGTTGAACAGGAGAGGCGAGAGGACCGACCCTTGCGGCACCCCACATATGAGGGGCCTCGGGGTCGACCTCTGTCCCCCTGTCAACACAGACTGCGACCGGTCAGAGAGAAAGGAGGAGAACCACCGCAACACAGTGCCTCCCACCCCCAACTCTTCCAACCGGTGCAGCATGATACCATGGTCGATGGTATCAAAAGCCGCTGAGAGATCTAACAGGACCAGGACAGAGGAGCACCCCCTGTCCCGAGCCCTCCAGAGATCATCAACCAACGCGACCAATGCCGTTTCCGTGCTGTACCCGGGCCTGAAGCCCGACTGGAACGGATCCAGATACATCGTTTCATCCAGGTGCTGGGGGAGCTGTTGCGCAACCACACTCTCAACAACCTTCGCCACAAAACGAAGGTTGGAGACCGGACGATAATTTACCAACATTGCCGGGTCCAGGGAAGGCTTCTTGAGGAGAGGCCTCACCACCGCCTCTTTCAAGGCGGCAGGAAAGACACCCTCACCCAACGAAGCATTTATAATCCCCTGGAACCAGCCTCGTGTCACCTCCCGAGAAGCCAGCACTAACCAGGAGGGACACGGGTCCAATAAACAGATGGTCGCGTTCAGTCTACCCAGAATCCTGTCCACGTCCTCAGGGGTCACAGGATCAAACTCATCCCAGATAACATTCTCAAGACCTGCCCCAGTCCCTCCCCCTGAGACTACCCAGTCGGAGTCCAGATCTTCCCGAATCTGAGTGATTTTGTCATACAGATACTGAACAAAATCCTCGGCTCTACCCTCCAAGGGATCCTCCCGCGCTTCCTGGTGGAGCAGGGAGCGGGTCACCCTAAACAGGGCGGCCGGGCGATTATCTGATGACGCAATAAGAGCAGCAAAATAGTTACATTTCGCTGCTTTTATTGCCACTAGGTAATTCCTAATATGAGATCTTACCAGTGTCCGGTCAGATTCAGAAAGACTGGCCCTCCAACTGCTCTCTAGGCATCTTTTCCGGCGCTTCAACTCCCTCAGCTCCTCAGTGAACCAAGGAGCTAAATGAGATCGGCGCCGGGTCAGAGGCCGCAAAGGCACGACTCGGTCCAGAGCTCCAGCGGCCGCCCTATCCCAGGCGGCCACTAGGTCTCCAGTCGAGGCGTGTGCCAGAGCCTCAGGGAATGGCCCAAGCTCCATCTGGAACCTGTCAGGTTCCATCAGGCGCCTGGGGCGGAACCATCTTACCGGCTCCGCCTCCCTGCGGCGGGGTGTAGCGGTTCGAAGGTCGAGACAAAGGAGAGAGTGATCAGACCATGACAAGGGCTTGATGACTATATCCCCTATCTCGAGATCACTCAACCACTGTCCAGAGACAAAAACCAGATCCAGCGTGTTTCCCCCCGTGTGGGTAGGGTCATGAATTAACTGGGTCAGGTCCATGGCTGTCATGGAAGCCATGAACTCCTGAGCCACCTCTGACGCCTCACCCACGGACGGCAGGTTGAAATCCCCCATGACCATAAGCCTAGGGGTATCAACCGCCACCGCGGCGATGACGTTGAGTAGCTCAGGCAGGGCTGCTGCCACGTGGCAGGGAGCCAGGTACGTGATCAGCAAACCCCTCTGAACCCCGTGACCCCATTTCACAAGGAGGGATTCACAGCCGGCTGTCTGAGGAACAGTGGCCTCCCTCGGTCTCAGGCCTTCTTTAATGATAACCGCTACCCCCCCGCCCCTCCCCTGTGACCTTGGCTGATGGAATGCGTGGAAACCTGGTGGGCACATTTCAACGAGGGGAACCCCCCCTCCTGGCCCAACCAGGTCTCCGTAATACCTGCCAGGTCCGCACCCCCCTCCTGAATAAGATCACAAATGAGGGGGGCTTTATTTACTACGGACCTGGCATTGCACAGCATCAGCCGAAGGCCTGGGCCCTGAGGGTCTATGCAACCTGGAGAACGGGTGGAGCCTAGGGGGCCGGAGCATGCCACCGCTCGTAGACAGCGGGTGCGCGCTCCCCTAACATGATATGGCCCCCTGCTCCCGCCATATCTACCCCTCCCACTCACAGTACTGATGTTTGAAACACTATCCGGATGAGCTCTAACACCCCCCTCGACCCCAGGTCCCCCACCCCCCCCGCCGCACTTCGAGGCCAGACCGAACCCTCCCTCTTGTGGGTTTTCCCCCAAACCCACAACCCGAGTTCTAATTCGACCCTCCCCCTCCCTGGGACCCCTTAAAAGTTTAATTTAAAAAATTTGATAAAAAACCCCACAACCCCCTGGTTTTCACATGCCACCTCTCTGGGTCCCAAAACCCATCCTTGAGGTAGGCTCTTGATAATGTGGAGGGCCAGATCTGCGAGAGGGGGGAATCTCGCAGCGCAAGAAGTTCATAGGTAGTATACATCTTAGGTTACAGCGAGGGAGGCAGAGGATTGGCAGGGAAGGATGCGCGGCCCTCTGGGATAGAGAGCGGGGCAAGAGAAGGCTCAGAGGTACGCTTGGGCAGTCAAGCCAGAGGGAAATCAAAGCATTGGGGGCTTCAGAAGAGCAGAATGTACTTCAGAATGAGCAGCTCCTGGCTCTAACAGTGAGTGACATGGGTGACGTCAAGTTGGTCACGCCCACCCGGTCACATGACCCACTAAGCCAGGCCTACCAAGCCATGCCCACAGAACCGGTAGAGAAAATTTTTGGATTTCACTACTGTCCTGTTCCCTTGGGATGAGTTTCTGTTTCAGTAACTGAATTAGATCATTTTATTGTATGTTATCCAACCAATTACTTCAGCTCAACTAAAGGTATAGATATTCACTGTCAGAATTCTTACTTATCTTTAAACATATCCATGCAATGAAAAAATCTCATTTCTTAAGTTTTTTTTTAATTTCCAAAATATTTTCCGTATGAAGACATCCAATCAAATGCTCTCTGGACTAATTAGAATACTCTGAAACATAAAATAATTTGTTGAGTACTATTGAACAATGAGACAATTAACATTTAGTAAAAACAATGTAAGAGTGAATATACCAATTGCTACCTGTCCCTTGAATAGGAGTCATGAGTCCAGAATGCTTTTGCCGTTGTCGCTATACTGAATATCCAACTTGAGTATCCTGTTTCTCTATTGTCTCATATAGACAATATTTGCTTTGCATCTGGGATCATCTTCACATTTTGGTCACCCTGCTGGGAATTTACACCTAGTGTACAATCATGGCTTCCTTTGCTTATCCCTCCCAGATATATTCTCCTGCCATACCACAGGGTATTTGGGGGCAGAACCCCTTCCATTGGCCCAGGCAGTGCTATTTTCTGATTAAAGTTGGGTGTCATGTTATAAATACCAAAGATGTGAAATGCTAAATCCTCAGTGCCATACTTTTGTTGTTTTAAAGCTGGTAGTTGTGAGCTAGAAATGACTCACATGACACAGGCCATCAAAAAGTTATACTTTGTTTTTATTCCTATTTTCAATTGCACCGGATTTGCTGAAAGCTCACAGGTTTAATTGCCTTGGAATAAATAGACTGGGTTTAAAGATTAAGTCCCAGTATATCGAGTTAATTTTTAAGAGAATGAATCATTGTAGAATCGGGCAAGAAGTAATCACAGTTTACAGTATTCCTTTACTTTTATGATACATATTTGGACACTAGAAGTGAGAATTTTGCCATTTTATTTTTGCACCAGATGCCATAGCAATACAATATACCTTTCTTAATTATGTCTGTAAGTGCTTGAGGATATATCAGATTTTTTTACATGCATAGCTATTGAGAACTTCGAATGTGTTACTTTCATGTTCCAGTATTTAAAAAGATGATTTTTTTAAAAAAAATTAAGTTTAAAAACATTTAATTTTTTAAAAAATATTTTTTTTAATTTAAAATATTTTTTTTTAAAAAATGATTAAAAAGATGATTGAAAAGGCACTACACAACCTTAAACCATCTCTATCAATTGGCCCTGATGGATTATGTGCCTACTTCCTAAAAAATAGGAAGAACCACTTAGCATAATCTACGAAATATCTTTCAGAACCAGCTCACCTAATTTATGGTCACTAGCCACAGTCATCCCTATCTTCAAAAAAGGTGACCCCCAGCCTAGCTGATAATTATAGACCAATCTTGTTATGTTATGTCACCTGCAAAGTCATGGAATCAATCATAAATCAATCCCTCTATTTAGAGACTAACAAACTACTTTCTAACAAGTTTAGCTTGAGAAAAAAATTATCCTGCAATCTGCAACTATTACACTGCAAAAACATATGGACTTCTTCAAAACTCCACCAGGATAAAGCAATAGATGCAATTTATATAGACTTCAGTGGTACATGACAAACTACTTCTAAAACTAAAATCTTATGGCATTTCTGGATTCCTGCATAAGTGGATAGCTGCGTTCCTATCAAACAGACAACAAGTAGTCAAAATAGGGAACGCCTTATCAAACTCTGCACAAGTTAACAGTGGTGTCTCCCAAGCTAGTATTTTAGGACCCACACTCTTTATACTTTACATAAATGACCTTTGTGATCATATTATAAGCAATTGCGTTCTCTTTGTTGATGATGTAAAACTATTCAACACCACTGACAATGCTGCTACCCTACAAAAAGACCTTGACTATGTGTCAGAATGATCAAACAATTGGCAACTCCAAATCTCAACCAATAAATGTTCTGTCTTACACATTGGCAAAAGAAAATCAAAACACAAAATACAAGCTAGGTGGATACGACCTAGTAGATGACCCTCAATCTGTCAAAGACCTTGGAGTTCTCATCTCAAATGATCTAAGTGCCAGAGCTCACTGTAACAGCATTATCAAAAAAGCATGAAGAATTGTTAACCTAATCTTGCGTAGCTTCTTCTCCGGTAATATTGGACTGCTAACTAAGGCATACAAAACTTTTCCTAGACCAATTCTTGAATACAGCTCATCTGTCTTGAATCCGCACTGCATATCAGACATTAATACAATCGAACGAGTCCAGAGATATTTCACAAGAAGAGTCCTCCACTCCTCTGCTTGCAACAAAATACCTTATGCCACCAGACTTGAAATTTTGGGCTTGACAACTTAGAACTTTGCTGTCTTCGGTCCAACCTAAGCATAGTACATAAAATAATCTGCTACAATGTCCTTCCTGTCAATGAATACTTCAGTTTCAACCAAAACAATACAAGAGCACACAGTAGATACAAACTTATGGTAAACCGCTCCAAACCTGATTGCAGAAAATATGACTTCAGTAACAGAGTTGTCAATGCCTGGAATGCACTACCTGACTCTGTGGTTTCTTCCCCAAAGCCCCAAAATTTTAACCTTAGACTGTCTACTGTAGACCTCACCCCATTCCTAAGAGGTCTTTAAGGGGCATGCATAAGCGCACCTGCGTGCCTACCATCCCAGTCCTAATGTTCCCTTTTATTCGTATCCATTCCATGTATTCATAATCATGTTTATACTTGTATCTGCTAATATATGCTTGACAAAAATAAATAAAATAAAATAAATAAAATGATATTTTATTCAACCAAAATGTAAAACATAAAGCTAGAAACTATGATTGATTCTAAGCAATACATTAGCAAAAAAATTTAAAGTTCGCTAATTAAATTGTGATTTTTTTTTGCAGTAGCGCTTTGAAGAAAAGTCCTATGATAATCAAGTTATCATACAGGCAAAACCCAAAGGTGCTTTTTTCAAGAGACAACTAGTCTTTTTGGTTTCTTTGAAGACGTTTCGCTTCTCATCCAAGAAGCTTTTTCAGTCAGAGCTGAAGAAGCTTCTTGGGTGAGAAGCAAAATGTCTTCAAAGAAAAACCAGAAAGTCCAGTTGCCTCTTGAAAAAAAAGCACCTTTGGAACAACCATGACCTGGATGAATGAGAATCTCCAGACATAGAGGCAAAAGTGAATGCCAGTAAGAAATTGTCTTTATATAAGTTTATTCATTAAGCTTATTATGCTTACATTGAATAGAATGTAAGTAGTAGAGTGTGTAGTTTACATTCTGCCTTATATAAATTAGCTAGAAAGTATAATCAATACTAGAACTAATTATGTAAATGTTCACTTATAAAAGAAAGCCCTGACAGCAATCTTTTAGGCTGAGTATCAACAAGCATATAGAAAGGGCTAAGATGGAGAGAGAAAAAAGAAATCCGAATATCATCTTGAGGTCAAAAAGTTTTAAAACTATCCCCACTAAAAATAGTAAAGCATAGGATGGGTGGGGGCATTCTTCTCAAAAATGTGATGGAGTATAAATCTGGCTCTAAGAATAGAGAAGAAATGAAATAATTAAATAACAAACAATTAAGAGAGGAGTTTCAGAAAAAACTGTTCAATCAGGGAAGGAAGAAAGTATGAGAAATACTCAACATAATCTCATATTGATCTAGTTGAGGCAGAATGGAATATCAAGATACTCTTGAGTTTCTGTAATTATACTTACAATACTGAAACATTGCTGAAATCACTCCTGTGCCTTGCTCTTGCTTGCTGACAGGACTGAAATAATGAAGAACAGAAAAAAGAATACCCACAATTTAAGAACAGTGTCATGCCATTTTGGTTGGCATCCTGTACTAAGCTTCCCAGAACAAGTAGTAGTAATAATATTTGCACCCCATCTTTAGCTTCCTAGCATTATCCCCACAACAGTGCTGTGAGATAGTTGAGATAATTTTGATTGGCCACAAATCAGTGAGTTTCACAATAGAGCCTTGAATTCTTTCCGGTCCACCCTGCACCATTTCCAGCCCGCATGGAAAACCACTGAATATAAACGTGGCTCATTTCTGAGAAAGCAAAAATAGGGTTATATATTGTTAATTGACTTGAAGTTATCACCGTGTGGTTCATATTTATATGAGATGATACCAAGCTTAGATAAAATCCAAAGCAGAACGCTTTAAAGCTGCAGGAAAACTTCTCAAAAATGCACATACATTCAACACGAGGCTTAAATATGAATCTTTGCAAATACAAAGTTCATTCTTAATTTTAGGATATCTGTTTTATACCCACCAACACGGATATACTAACTTCCTCAATCTTGGCAGTTTGAAAACTATTCCTAACGCTAGCAGATACGAAGTAAAATAAGGGTGCGCGTAAGGGAAAGAGGTCGAGTTCAGTTTGTATGCATTGCCATTTGCCCCATGTTACACCCCCACCTCGCTTTCCTGGGTCCTTCTTTCTTGCACGAGCCAATCTTTTTTTTTTTTTTTTGCTCCACGCTCCAGAATAAGTTTTCAGGGTCTACCAACTGCAGAACTGCAGGGCGCTCGGTTCCTCAACTCATTTGCCCGCTTTTGAGATCTTCCTACCAATAGCCATCGGCCAAAGGCAAAGGAACTTTGGGATTGGGTAGCCGCCAGCCTCATATTCCGAGAGATGGGCGGGCCTTTCACTCACTCAGGCAATTCACCTTACTTGGAGTGGAGCGTGCTCGGCTTCCCCGAGCCCCCTCCTTTTCGGACGCCGGGTATCGAAGCGCCTGCGCACTTCGAGGAAGGCAATGACGGGACCCGACGGCGGGAGGCGGACCTTGTGTAGGGTGTGTGCACTGAAATCCGGGGGCTGCGCTGCTTCCGTACGTCTGGTGCCTCCGATCTTCTGGTCGCTCTTCGCGGTGAGTTGCTCTGCCCCTCCCCACCCCCACCCCCTTTAAACCGGAGCATCTCCAATCCACCCCCACCCCCCCTTGGAGAAATGTCTTGGGTTGGTTTGGCCGCTTTGGAAGCATAAAACGGTGGGCTCGCCCAAGAAACAATTCCCTTCCAGAGAGCAAGCAGTAATAAGCAGGCAGTATTCAACAGGTAGAGTTGTCCCCATGCCTGGCTGTTGTGATGAGAAAAAATGGTTTTAACCTATGGATTTCTGCCGTTTTGCCCCATTCTTCAAAAGTCCTGACTTACATACATGTTGCATCTTACATGTTTTCTCTAAAGGGTAAAGTTAGTTTCCATGTTTCTCTCTTCTTCTGGCAATGATAGGACAGATCATGGCCAGTTGATCTTAAGAGGTATGGCTTTAAGTGATGCTCTTCTTTGCCTTTAGGTGTTGATATATGGCGTGCATTTAGTGAAGAGGTTTGCCATGTTCGTACTCTGTTATAAATGCTTCCCAGTCTGTCCTGAGATTTCAACCTCTTCCAGCAGTCCTTCCTTTTTTTCCCCCCCTCTTTTCTTCTTTCTCTAACTATTTCTCTCCCGTGATTGGATGTTGGCTATTGAGATGAAATCAAAACTGGTGTGAGTTGTCCCAGGAGACAGAAAAGTTACATCCACTTTTATAAGGGATCCTTGAGTGGCTCCCAGGTACGTTTAAGATATTTCCTCAAAGTAGTTACTTTTATTAAACCTACCTCAGGTTTCTTCTCCACCTAAAAATAATACATACATTAAAACCTGTTTGTCATCCAACTCTCAACAATTATGTCCACTCACTATGTGGGCTAAGTGTAAATACCACATGACTGTGGCCATACATCATGTTAAATCATATTTTGATTATTGTGCCTTATAGACTAAATCATATTTGACTGATTATATGTTTTGGGGCTGAAACCATTTCCTATTCTGGACAGTTGCTGTTGAAACACATAGAGCAGAAAAATGGGATGTTCTGGAGAAAAACTGAAGGCTCGGGAATTTGATTGTACATTTGTAGATTCCATCACTTGTTATTTGATACTTTAATTGCAAATGGAGGAAGCCTGTTTTTATGGAAAGCAGATGGTCTCTCATTGTGATTTGCAGCCATTCATCTATAATATGTACATTCAGGCAAGCAAATTTAAGGTACTTTGACAACTTTAAAAGTTAGTTAAAATGCATTGATTACTGTAGTTGTAATCAACTGCATCGATTCCTTAGAGAAAACATAATTAGAGAAAAAATATATCTGGTTTTTTAATTTATTTTTATTTATTTATTTATTTATTTATTTTGTCACATTTCTATGCTGCCCAACTCCCGAGGGACTTTTAGCACATTTGGCTTTTTAGTACCTGAGAAATGCTTATCAAGAGGCTCCAAGATAGTGTGGATGCAACCTTGGATGCAATTTCTCAACTTTGCTACTATTTTTTAAATTATAGTTTAATCAGAGAAGGAACTTATTAAATGCATAAGACATAAATATGCATATGTAATTAATATACTTCTATTTAAATTTTTATTAAATTAAATTTCTTTTGCTTTATCAAATGCAATTTTCAGCATGGAAAATCTTGCACATTTTGGGGATAAGTAATTGGAATTAACAGTAAAAATGTCTGCTTGCTGGTTGTGATTACTATATTTTTTATTCTACAGTGTACCCTGTTTGTTTCAGTTTAAACCATGTCGAAATCCTTGAAAAAGATTGTAGAGGAAAGTAGGGAAAAAAATATTTTGGAAGTGGACATGTGTGAGCGTGGCATATCAAACATGTTGGATATCCCTGGATTATGTAAGTATTTAGCTGCTCTTTGCAAGTTTAATCACTTCTGCAGGCATAAATATGTTTCCATAAAGATTTGGTAGGTAAGGTGCAGATTATCTTCCAAGCATAATGTTGGAAAACGTTTTGATTGTCTAATACATTTGAATAATAGGTTTATCTTATTGTGTAGTTTTGCCTCTTGATCACACTTTTCGTAAATTGGTCTCAAGAGCTGTTATTGCACAATAGCAAAGAACTAGGAAGTCTAAGTTTCAAAACTTAATTTGTCCAGGAATTCAACATGCGGTATAAATAAATAAACTTCTTTACTTATAGGTCCCAAGTGTGATATGGCAGTAAGTATATATTACTGCACAAGGCATAACGATTAGGTTGATGTTTATATGAATGCTTTGTATGTAGATACATATTTACTGCTGTTAATAATAGTAATAATAGTTATGATGATTTTATACTTCTTCTAAGATTCAAAGCAATAGGTGCCCAGACTCTGGCTTTCAGAAAAATAGGAAAATAAGACTTTTTGCATCGCCTTGCTTATGATTTTCCAAGGACATCTGGTTGGCCATTAAGGAAAAGAATGCATCAGACTAATTAGGTCTATGATTTCATTCCATAAGTATCTGTTTGAGATTATTTTTAAAAAAACAGTTCAAAGATTCACAACCTGAAGGCCACGGTTCACACATATTACTTCCCTAAAAAACATCAAGCATCTTTTCCCATATTAGTTTCATAGTGAGAAATGATGCACAAACCAAATGTGACTTACAGCTTCATAAAAGATTTCACACCTTAGTCTAAAAAGTCTGTATAAATCCATATTATTAGTTTGAGTTAGAGGACTTTTTCCATTCCAACAAGATACTCTCTAAGCAGAGTTTGGCTCAGTACATGCTGGCTATGTACTAAATTGAGAACTTGTAAAGAAAATATAGTAATTTGATATTACTGGATAGAAATAACTTCATCAGAGCTATTTTTTCAGACTTAACTGTAAACTCATGGGATGATAGTCAGTGTTGTGTAAACAGACTTTTCCAGTACAGCATTTGTACAACTTGCTCCCTAAACAACTGTGACCAGATATGGAAGAGGAACTATTCTACTGTCTTGATGCTTTTTTATCAGTCAACATAAACTATTGGAAGCTGTTTGTGACTCACAACAGAATTTTTTAAAAAACACATTCTTTGCTCTTTTCCATATTTTATAGTTCTATTTCTGTATATTTAGAGCAATACTTTTTGTGCCCTCTTGGCTGCTATTCTATTGCTGACTTTGTCTTTTGACTGTACTCTAACATCCGGATATGAAGGTTGATTTCCACCTCCCCCCAAAAATAATTTACCTTTTAAATGAACCAGTTATCCTAAATTTGTGGAGAATGGTATGAGAGAAAGGAATGTTCTTCATATGACTTACAAAAATAGTTCAAGAATTTTGAGATCTAAATAGTGTAAATTATTAGATGACTTAACAAAAATTCAAATTGACTAAAGTACTATAGTGTTCTTTACAAAATTACATTAATGAAAGTTTTCTGAGGAAAACTACTCAAGTATACATGCTGTCTCAGAATGAAAGGTAGGACATGTCATACAATAAAATAATGTGTGATTTTTCTGATAGTTCATGTTTATATGTTCATGAGTACAGGCAGTGCTCCACTTAGGACCACAATTGAGCCCAGAATTTGTGTTGGTTAGCAATTGTTAGTGAATTTTGCTCATTTTATGACTTTTTTTGCCACAGTTGTTAATTACTGCAGTTGTTAGTCATATGGTTGTTAATGAATCTGGGTTCCCCATTGTTTTTGCTTGTCAGAAGGTCACGAAAGGTGATCACATGATCTTGAGACACTGCAACTGTCATAAATATGTGCCAGTTGCCAATTCTGATCACGTGACAATGGAGATGCTGCATCAGTCGTAAGTGTGAAAAATGATGTCACTTTTTAAAGTGCTGTTGTAATTTCGAACAATCACTAAACGAATGCTTGTAAATCAAGAACTACCAGTAATCTGATTTGTTGCTACCTTCTAAAACAGTGGTCACCAAACGGTGGTCCGCCGACCACTGGTAGTCCATGAGAATTTGGTGGTTCAGTGGAGGAACTGCTCTGGGATAAGCAATGGCCAGTCCTGTGACTAGAGCTCTGGAATATAGGGCTGGCCAGGCATGGTGGGGCTGTAAATCTCCACTGTAGAGGGAGTTTCATGCAACTTGCAACTTTGCAGTGCAGCCCTCATCGGCCAGGGGGTGTGCAGATGGGCCGAAGCAACGGGTGGTGACAAGCCCGGGCTGTTTCTTCCCCCTGCTGTTGCTTCCTGTCGGCTGAACCCACCAGTGGCTGTCCCTGCCCCTCGCTCTCCCTTCCCAGTCACTCCTCACCGGGCGGGGGATGGAGATTCGCTCCATGTTCCAGAGCGGGACCAAAGCTTCGTCTCTTGCTGGCTCTCGCGGCCGTTTCTTCTGGCATTTGTTGGTGCTCCGCGCACCTCGGTCTCTCGGGGAGATGCTTGACTTCCTCTCAGTCCCAAGACACTGGCTGGCCCATGAGATGAGAGAGAGAAAGAGAATCAGAGAGAGAATGAAAGAGAGAGAATGATAGAATGAAAGAGAGAGAGAATGAATGAGAGATAGAGAATGAAAAAGAATGAGAGAGAGAGAGAAAAGGGAGGAAAGAGGGGGAAGAGAGGGGATAGAGAGAAAGAGAGCGAGAGAGAGATGAGACAGAAAGAGAAATGGAGAGAAAGAATGAGGGAATGAAAGAGAAAGAGAGAGAGACAGAATGAGAGAGAGACAGAGAGAATGAGAGAGCGAATGAGAGACAGAAAGATACAGAATGAAAGAGACAATGAGAGAGAGAGACAGAATGAAAGAGAGAATGAAAGAGACAGAGAATCAGAGACAGAATGAGAGACAGAAAGAGACAGATGAAAGAGAGAATGAGAGAAAGAATGAGAGAGAGACAGAGAATGAAAGAGAAAGAGACAGAGAGGGAATCAGTGTTCTACCCCAGCTAGGGACCCCAAAGAATGCAGCACACACAAACTCTATGCAAAGCTTATTTTTCTCAAATAACTTAGTCTTTATCATTCAAAGGCTGTTAATGAACTGTCTTAAAAGCCTACCAGAATTCTAAGATAAGGTAATCACAGTCTTACTAGAGTTGGCAGAAAGCCCAGAAGCAATTTTGCAGACTAGAAGGAGAGTGAACTAAAGTTGTTCTCTACAGCTTGTTGCAAGTGGCGTTCCTTCTTAAATAGGCTAAGGGAGTGGCCAATTAGCCCCAAGCCTTACTCTTGAGGAGACCTCCTCCTGAGGAGCCACTCCTGCCTTTTGGCAGCTTTGCGCGCCCGTGCATTGAGAAGAGGCTCTTCCTCTTCATCTTCACTTAAAGGAGTTTCTGGAAGTTCTGAAGGCCCCCTGCCTCTGGCACCACATCTTCTCCAGCCTCCTCACTGTCCGACTCAACTCTAGCTGCACAGGCTGTTGACGCAGCACCACACCAGCCTCCTCATTGTCAGAATCAGCTACAATCTGCACAGGCCACTGATGGGCCACCACAATCAGAGAGAGAATGAGAGGGAATGAGTGGAAGAGAGAGAAAGAGAAGGGGGAAAAGAAAGAGAGAGGGAGAGAGAGAGAAAGAGAGAGAGAGAGGAAGGAGAGTGCCTGAAGGACCACATCCCATTACTGGGAGTCCAGGCGCTTCAGCAAGCAGCGCACTGGATTCGTATTAGTGGTCTGTGGGATTTAAAATTTTGAACTTGGTGGTCCCTGAGGTCCAAAAGGTTGGGGACCCCTGTTCTAAAGGACAGGAATACATCAGTTTCTTGACAGAATAATTTCATGTTTTACTTCTATTGGTGCTAAGGATTTAAGGACTGAAAAATACTATTGTCTAAGACTGTTCTTTAATCTTATTTCATAGTATATTCTGTGACTATTACATAAATTAGTAATGTTTCTCCTGATTGTAGAGAAATCAGGATGAAAAAAATCTTTTGTGGCTTAGTAACCTATCCCTGAATCTTCAGAGACAGACAAATTTTAACTCTATGCTAATTATCTTATAATTAATTCAGTGCTGTTGTAAGAGGCTTTCTTTTTCATGATGTGACATTAGTGAAGCGCAACACCTGTCTCAGGAGTTCCCTTTGTTTGAAACATTAAATTATCCAATCAGAAATTATAATATTGTTTAATAATGCCAAAGATGTTTAAGTTATTTATTAGTTCAGTATAAGGCAGTTTATTAGGCAGCTGCTGCACTTCAGCTCCCATTGTGGCATTTGGTTAATTAGATAGTAGTTGTAGCCAATATCTAAACCACATGAAAAAAGAGTTAACTAATTCTCAAAAGAGAATTAAAACAACATCAAAAATTTCTCAGATGTTTAAAGATAAATCCTAAAGCAGAACGTACTGATTCATTTTCAGGTACAGTTATCTTCAGCTTGAGCTGAAGAAACAGCAGAAATTACAATGCTTAGTTCAGGGCTGTCAAGCCCACGGGCTGGCCCCGGTTTAGCGAAGGGGAAAAAAGTCCCCTGACTCTGCCGTGACAACGCGAGTTTGACACCCCTGGTTTAGATTTTTTCCCCCCATGGTTTAATTACTGTTGCAGTTTTAAGACAGGAAAGAAACAAAAGAAAAAATTTACCAAACACAACTTTTAAGACTGTTTCCAAAGTAAACTGCCCTGACATTTAAAAATTGTTATCAGGATGTTAGTATCTGAAAATGCTAACATATAATGTACAATTTTATATATATTTATTAGAAAATCAAAGCTATTGAATTCAGTATATTTTGTATCTGAATGAGAATGTATAAGGTTATACTGATTAGTTCAGCATAATTTAAAACATTATTTCTAGGGGCAAAAGTACATAAAATATTCACATTGAAAATGAAGGTTAGATTGCATGATTTTCTATATCATGCAAATTTTTATTTCCAATGCATAATTGACTGCATCTTTTTTAAAAGTAAAACTAAATAGGCCATAGGTGGTCTATTTATAGATCACATGTGGATTGTGGATTACATCCTGGATTGTGAAAAAGCATAATTCAGTTTCCTGTAGCATGTGAAGTTAGTAAAAGCTCACTAAATGGGGAAAAAAATGACACTTTACAGTAAAACAAACACTGATTAATAACATGATTACTTATGAGAATTGGGATGTGTAAATAGAAGCAAAAAATGCAGTGTTTAAATGTGTGTGTGTGATATTTTCTTTATATATTCAATTTTGTGTGTGTGTGTATTTTCCCTTTCATCAGGCTGTTTAGTACTAAGAAAAAGTAAAGCCTCCTTTAAATTGAATTCTATGACTTATGATCAAATAGAATAATAAATGATGTCAATTAAATAAACCAAGTACATAAAGGTAAGTCTTCTATGGCATGCTTCCCTGGCAAACTTTTTACACAAGTCTCAGCAGCAAAGGATTTATTTTTGCTATTTAAAAATAAATACATAATTGCATTTGTAGACAAACATTATTTGCTGGTTATTTTTTTTATAAAAAAATTACTCCAGAATAGTTCATGGATGCTATAACTATCATTTTTAAATATAGATTCTAATTTTATTGGAAAACAGATTCAGTTTGGAAGTAAGAGTTTTATGCCCCATCCAGGCAAGTCCCTGTTAATGCAGTTCCTTTCTTTATTTAACACAATCATGTGGCAAATGCATATCCTGGGTCTTAATCTCATTCCTGTTTGTTGTAGTTTGAGTAACCGCTTTTTTTTATCAAAGCTTCACATGGCTTTATAATCTACAAAAGGAAGATTTTTTTCTTAACATTAACAGCAATCATTTGAGAGAGGACTGTTTTAAAAGGAAAAAAAATGTCTAATGAGTCCTTCCCAATCATGCATCCCAAATGTTAAACTGTAGGTCCATTACCTCTTGCCATAGTGGCTGAGGATAATAGAGAAAATATTCCTCAATAGAATGTCTTCTCTATTATCCTCAGCCACTATGGCAAGAGACTCATAAATCCAAGGCTAGTATATACTGATCTTTTCTCTTTTTTTATTAATTTCAGCGATTGAGTTTTGAAATGAGTAATTCTCATTTTTTAACATAGTTATTTTCATTTATCAATTAGAATAAAATAGAAAAACATAAAAACGTACATTCAACACTAGCAATGAAAAAAAAAAAAAACTTGTGTACCAAAAAAAGGAAAAGGAAAAAAAAAAGCCAAATGTAAAATATATCAAACATTGAACATAAAGAATCATCCCCAGCTGGATGCTGAAAAATAAATAAACCAACCAACAAACTATAGATTCTCCTCCCTTTACATAATGAGCCTACAAATAGTTATAAGCTTTCCCATCATTTTTTAACAAAAATACTATAATAAATATATATTCCAGAATTTTCTAATAATTAAAATAACCCAACATCTAATCGTAATATATATGGTTGCTTGTTATTTTGACATAATGATAGCTGAAAAGGTGGTACATAGAGTCAGGGTCATGACTTTGAAGCAATTTTTTTAAAAAATAAAACTTATTATTAAAGATTTTTATGTTATTTTATTAAAAAAATAAAAATTTGTAATCAGAGGATAGAAACATTCTTTAACTCTTAGGATGGGAGTCAGAGATTTGGAATGACACTTTCAGAAATCTGTTATAGTAAGGCAGGGGTCCTCAAACTTGGCAGTTTTAAGACTTGTGGACTTCAATTCCCAGAATTCTATGCTATGCTGGCTGGAGAATTCTGGAAGTTGAAGTCCACAAGTCTTAAAGCTGCCAAGCTTGGGGACCCCTGTAATAGTAAGGTATAGTTTGATCATCCCGTGGAGTATGATCAGGCAATGATCTGGTCTACTTTGAAGGATTGTCAGGAGAATAGCAATGGCTTAATGAAGGCTCCAAATAAACCTTGTTCAGTTCAAAATTCAGGGGATTAGTACTATTGGAAGAAATATTATTCTTTGATTAAAAGTAATTGCTTACTTTTAAATGTGTGAATGGACTATGAATGTAAATATGTACATAAGCAAAAACTGGGAAAAGCAGAGGTTGAAACAGTCCAGTAAGGCTTGTATTTTGTTATTTCTGAAAAGGAAGGAAAATAAATATGCATTATGACGTGTCTTTGAACTGGATATTTTTCAATAGTTTTTTTCATTCATTTTCTTATTTAAGGCATTGAAAACATATTTTTTAAAAAAATTAAAGCAAGTTGACATAGACTTCAGCTATACTTTTTTTTTTTTAAAGATGGGAATATGTCATTTTCTCCTCTGGTTTTTTCCCCCTAATCTATATGAAATTTACAGTGATAGTATAAACTCTTCCTTTCTCAATGTTATGAATTAAAAACGAAACTAGGGTGCCATCTTGTGGATCTGATGGCACATTTTATTATGGTTTACCTAATAAAGAAGTTCTTCAGTAATTCCAATTACATTTTTTTCTTCCTTATAATTCAATCTTGCTGTTATTCTATTTTTTATTTTAGGGATTAATCATTTAATTGAGAGTTAGTTGGAAATATTTTTCTCCAAGCATGCAAATTCTGTCTTCAAAAATGTTTTAAGTTGCCAAGAATGCAAAATAGTTTTCTTATATATATATATAATACAATGGATAATGATAATTTATTCTTTTGCAACCTGTTGGCAGTATCCTGAAAGGCACAAATGTCAAGTTAACATCAATTGAAGCCTGCTTAAGTATATGAGCATATTAAAGCATCCTGTCTTTAATGTTATCGTCTTATATTTAATTAGTTTTTAAGTTGCTTTATAAACACATAGTTAAATCACCATCGTTTGCTTTATTATTTTTCACCATTATTACTGTTTTCCTCTTCATCTCCCTTCCCCGGAGTCCAACACAAATGCATACTTCCTCTGAAGGTTAGATAATTATTGCTACATTTATTCATTCTTTGTGAACCAATTGAGTCTTTGAAATATAGCCAATCTACTTTTTTACCTAGGTGAACTTTAATATGAAATAAATCATATACAAACCTATACAGAACATTTACTTAAGACAAATATATATCTATAGAGCATTTTAATTAAATATGTTTTTAAAAAGATACCGAATAAAATAAAACTTGGGTATTGCTTCTGTAATGAGTCATAATTCAAAACTTTAAAATCATATTTTGCAAAGCAACCTAATTCTATGAAAAGTGTTATAGACTTAGACAAACTTACCTCACTAACTAGGTCTTTAGGGAAAGTCTACAATGTTTTGTGTGTAAATCTTGCTAGGAAACTATGTAAGAATAAGTTCCAATCTGTTCTTTTTAGGTACTTTCTGCTTTGTAATTATAATGTGGGCTATTTTTTCTTTTTTTTACAGTCAGTCTGTCTCACATCACACAGCTGGTTCTCAGTCACAACAAGCTCACCTGTAAGTGCATTTTAAATATTTCCTTTCTTCCTCAGTGTAAATGAATTCCTGGCAATTAATTGATTTGAACACTATTAAATGTTACAGATTTTGTAGGTGGTCTCTTGTATTGTTGAATGTTTCCATGCCATTTTATAGAATTTTCTTTCTGTTCAGTATTCAACATTTTATTGGCAGGAATAGTAGCACATTTCAAATAATGTTGTCAACACTGAAATAGCAAGTTAATATTTAATAGCATATTGCAGAAATCATCTTTCCTTTGCAATTAATGTTTTATAGTCCTAATTCTTGCACTGATGGAACCTTTCCTCTTGCCACTAAACGAGAAGGGGACTGGAGATTATTTTTTCCTCCTACAGTTTACTACTTTTCTATATCTAAGCCGGTAGGTTGACACATTAGATCCAGAGTGGTCTGATAGGTTTCGTGTATTTATTTGTTTGTTTGTGTATTTATTTATTTATTCATTTATTTAATCTAATTTTTAATCTCCCGAAGGACTCAGGGCGGTGCACAGCCAAAGATAAAACAAGTACCCATATAAAATTTAAAAAACAATTTAAAAACACATTAAATAATTTGGCCCCGACGTCATTAAAACAAAAACAACCCATTAAAATTAATGTTTAGGCCAACCCAGCTTGTTGGAACAATAACGTCTTGAGGGCACGGCGAAAAGTGCGCAAGTCAGGGATCATCCGTATCTCCGGGGGCAATTCATTCCAGAGGGCGGGTGCCCCCACAGAGAAGGCTCTCCCCCTGGGTGTCACCAGTCGACATTGTTTGACCGACGGTACCCTGAGGAGTCCCTCTCTGTGGGAGCGCACTGGCCGGTGGGAGGCTATCGGTAGCAGAAGGTGATCTCGCAAGTACCCAGGTCCTAAGCCATGGAGCGCTCTAAAGATGGTAACCAACACCTTGAATTGCACCCAGAAGACCACCTGAAGCCAGTGCAGCTCGCACAGGAGTGATGTTACATGGGAGCACCGTGTCGCTTCCATAACCACCCGTGCGGCCGCATTCTGGACCAGTTGGAGCCTCCGGGTGCTCTTCAAGGGGAGCCCCGTGTAGAGAATGTTACAGTAATCCAGACGGGAAGTAATGAGGGCATGAGTGACCGTGCACAAGGAGTCCCGATCCAGAAAGTGACGCAATGGTGAATCAGTCGAACCTGATAAAAAGCCCTCCTGGCCACAGCCGTCACATGATCTTCTAGAGACAGCCACGCATCCAGGAGGACACCCAAGCTACGAGCCCTCTCTGAGGGAGCTAAGATCTCACCCCCAATAGTCAGCAATGGAACCAGCTGGCTATAACCGGATGCCAGAAACCACAGCCACTCGGTCTTGGAGGGGTTGAGTCTGAGCCTGTTTCTCCCCATCCAGATCTGCATGGCCTCCAGGCACCGGGACATCACGTCAAAGGCATCATTGGGGTGGTCCGGGGTAGAGATGTACACTGAGTATCATCAGCGTACTGATGGAACTTCATCCCAAAACCACGGATGATCTCACCGAGCGGCTTCACATAAATGTTGAACAGTAGGGGCAAGAGGACTGACCCTTGAGGCACCCCACAAACAAGGCGCCTCGAAGTTGACCTCTGCCACCCTGCCAACACAGACTGCATACGGTCAGAGAGGAAGGAGGAGAACCACCGCAACACGGTGCCCCCTATTCCTAACCCCTCCAACCGGCGCAGCATGATACCATGGTCGACGGTATCAAAAGTCGCTGAGAGGTCTAATAGGACCAGGACAGAGGAACAACCCCTGTCCCGAGCCCTCCAGAGATCATCAACCAATGTGACCAATGCCATTTCTGTGCTGTACCCAGGCCTGAAGTCCGACTGGTACGGATCTAGATAAACAGCTTCATCCAGGTACTGGGGAAGTTGTCGCGCCACCACACTCTCAACAACCTTCGCCGCAAAGCGAAGGTTGGAGACTGGACGATAGTTCGCTAGTACAGCCAGGTCCAGGGAAGGCTTCTTGAGGAGGGGTCTCACCACTGCCTCTTTCAAGGCGGAGGGGAAGAAACCCTCACTCAGAAAAGCGTTAATAATCTCCTGGAGCCAGCCTCGTGTGATCGCCAGCACCAACCAGGAGGGACACAGGTCCAATAAACGTGGCAGCGCTAAGCCTACCCAGAATCCTGTCCACATCCTCGGGAGTCACAGGGTCAAACTCCTCCCAGATAACACTCTCAAGACCTACCTCCATCACCCCATCTGAACCTACCCAGTTGGAGTCCAAGCCTTCCCGAATCTGAGCGATTTTGTCACACAGATATTGCACAAAATCCTCAGCCTTACCCTGCAAGGGGTCTTTCCACGCTCCCAAATGAATTGGGAGCGGGTCATCCTAAACAGGGAGGCTGGGCAGTTATCTGCAGATGCAATAAGAGCGTAAAAATAATTAGATTTTGCCGCTCTTATCGCCACTAGGTAGATCTTAATATGAGACCTCACCAGTGTTCGGTCAGCTTCGGAACGGCTGGCCCTCCAACCGCTCTCCAGGCATCTTTTCCGGCGCTTCATCTCCGTCAGCTCCTCAGAGAACCAGGGAGCCAATTGGGATTGGCACCAGCTCAGAGGCCGCAAAGGCACGACGCGGTCCAAAGCTCCAGCGGCCGCCCTATCCCAGGTGGCCACCAGTTCTTCAGTCGAGTCGTGAGCCAGAGCCTCAGGGAATGGCCCAAGCTCCTTCAGGAACCTATCCGGATCCATCAGGCGCCTGTGATGGAACCACCTAGTCGGTTCCGTCTCCCTGCGGCGGAGGGTAGCAACTCGAAAGTCTAGTTGAAGGAGTGAATGATCTGACCATGACAAGGGCTTGATGACTATATCCCCTATTTCTAGATTATTTAGCCACTGACCAGAGACAAAAATCAGGTCCAGAGTGTGTCTGGACCTTGGAGTAGGGCCTTGGACTAACTGGATCAGGTCCATGGCCGTCATGGAAGCCATGAACTCCTGAGCTGCCTCTGACGTTTCACCGACAGATGGCAGGTTGAAATCCCCCATGACCATAAGCCTGGGGATATCCACCGCCACCCCGGCTATTACGTTTATTTATTTATTTAAATAGCTTGTAGTGGCTCCTAGATTGTATGGTTTGTTGAACATATTTTCATATCTGTATCACACACTTATATGTAATGATTTTTGAGATTATTAGTAGTATTGTTTTATTAGTACTTGGACCTTAAATTTCTAATTTAATGTAGAAAGTATTCTACAACTAGTGAATTATTTTTGTATATTATTTAAACATAATATATATTGTGATTATTATACATTTTTAAATACTGTATTTGTATGTGTGTATACAATGCAAAATTGTATACAATGCAAAATTATTTTTAAAAAACTTAAATTGTTGAAGTTGATGCGTATATATGCACGCACACACATAAAAATACTTTTAAATATATTATGGTATAAATGGGCACCAAGTGTCCAGTTTTCTGCAGAATTATAATCTGTGTCGTTGCCATCAAACCTCATTTAGAAATACTGAGGCATATTATTTTGTTGTTCTTTGACAGCTTTGCCAGGTAGACCAAATAAGAAACCAGATAAAGTAATTTTAGTTTATTGTAATACTACATTAATAGTGTCATGAATGTCTGAAAGTACAACTCTTCCACATTAACCTTTACAGCCTGAGAACTTAGGTAATGTTCCTTTGAGCTCTTGCTCACCAGCTAGCAGCTATGGGCTATGTTGTTTCTTATCTAACCATTCCCTAGGCAGCATCTCTTCCCCCACATCTCCCAAGATCTTTCCCATATACTATTACATCCTTCCATGAGTGCAGAGTGATTGTCCACAGCAAGAGAGCCTTCGTATGTAAGGGTACATACAAACATTCATTGTCAGCCTGACTAGATAGAGCAGACAAAGAAACCAACTCTTTAGGAAGTGTAAAAGGTATATTTTGATTTGACTTAGAAAAAGGGTGAGATTTTAATGGGATTATGTAACTGTTGATTGTGTGATTATTATTATTTTTAGTTTCCAAAACAAGGAGATATTTGAATGGAAGGAATATCTTATTCCTTTCTATTTTTACATTGTTGATGTGGAAAACATTATCAGAGGTGTATTGGGTAGCAAAGATTATAGCAGGATGTGCAATCCTCCCCTGTTCTGGAAATAATTGTTTTCACATGATTAAGAAATGTTGAGGCTGGAATAAGCAGGACATGCCTCAGAAAAACGTTCTGTTCATTGCTAAAAAGAAACATTTTGCTACTGCCTTTCAGCAGATTTACCATAGACCCTAAGTGTGGGAGGACCACAGATAAAATGCTGAGGTCATATGCTGTCTGAGTTTCCCATTCCTGCATTATAATTTATTCAATAGTGTCAGTGAATTTATTAGATATTCCCCATTTCCATTCTATAAGGATCCTCAAGTTGGTGAGCTCACAAAAAGGATCAAATATAAGTCATTTGCCTAGATGACAAAAATAATCTTAGTTCTACATTCCAGGCAAAGTAAATTTCCCAACATATTAACACTTATGTCATGCTTTTTCTGTCATCTGATGAAATTAGTTGTACTTTTAAGTGTTTAAATGTATTTCATTCTAAGTCATACTTTTGAAACTTCTTGCAAGACACATGGGAAAAAATGTTGCAAGATAGACTGCAATCTAGCTAAACAATAAATAAAAATAAATAGTGTGCCTTACAATTACTAAAAAACTGGATTTCAGTTTTCTTATTTGTCACATTTGGCATTCTTGACCTAATCCCTTAAAAAGATACAATTAATTGTCTGAGCGGATTGTTATCAAAATGACTTGGGAAAACAATGTCAATGACATTTGATAAGCTTCACTAAGGTCATATTAGCATCTCATACTAGTTTTCTGCCTTATAAATGAGCATGCTTGCTTTGTTGTTCCACTGTTTATAGTAAATATGTCTATTTTCTAGGGTGGTAAATTATTCATGAAAGGTAAGCAGATGTCCAGTGTTTTCCACAGTTAGTGTTTGCAGCCTGACAAAAACCAGCAAGCTTTATCACTACAATAAGTCATAGACTTCTTGCTTTCAGGTTGTGTACCACTTCACCATTTTATTTGTTTCTAGCTTGTTTTTTTGTTTTTTTTTTACATTTCTATCCATAAACCTGTCAAAGTTATGTATTTATTATTTATTTATTTATTAGTTCAATTTATATGCCGCCCTTCTCTGAAAACTCAGGGCGGCTTACAATGCACTTATAGCAATAGCCTTCATTCTTTTGTATATACCTGTTTATTAGGGCTTTTGACCCCCCAATCCGGGTCCTCAATTTTCCTACCTCGGAAGGATGGAAGGCTGAGTCAACCTTGAGCCTGGTGAGATTTGAACTCGCACTAATTACAGGCAGCTGGCAACTAAGTGCTACATAACAGCACTTAGTTCGCTGCACCACCAAGGCTCTTTAGGTATACCTGTGTTCTATAGAAGTATGTATAAGGCAACAGTCTTTGCCTAAAAGTCTTTGGCTAGGGAAGTTTGTCGAGTGAATGTGTCCTTCTTCTTCCAATTCTCAGCCACCCCTGGAAGTGATCTGAGCAAAGACCAAAAGTATCCTGAAAGCAAAGAGAAATTTGACTTTGGAGTAGTGAGTGAGAATCCTCTTGTGTCGAATAGAAAACTGAATTCCCACTGTCTGTTCAAGCTCCCTTTTTCCTATTGTCTCACGCAATGAAATTGCCTAAGCTGCTCTAGGCAAGGAAGGAAATGTAAAACAGTGCTCAGGCAGGCTATCGGGGGGGGGGGGGGATTGCACAAAACAATTCCTGTCTCCCCCCCCCCATAAGCCCCTGGTTAGAATGAAAATGTGTGAGAAACATTTTATTAGCAGTTTTAGCATTAAAAATGCTCCATGTTGGAGCAGTGGTGCTCTGAGCATGAGAATGGGGTGCTGGGTTATGATTTTTTATAGTGCTGCGGCAGAGCGTGAATTCAGTTCCAGAAAGTTGAATTAAAAGACTGAATCATCCCACTTGGAAGAGAGACAAAAACAGCCCTCTCTAAGCAGATCCCTCTTGGACAAGTAGCAAAAAGGATTGCAATTGTTGAATAAAAGTTAAGATTACAGGCTGCTGGAGAAATAGCCACTAATGAGGTTACTGTAATTATTTCTTTTCTTATCGCTTCTTCACTTTCTGCTGGGTTGTAGAGGAGGTTTTGTTTTGCATTCCTCAATTTGTTTATTGGGGGAGAAGCCTGGAAATACTTTGGCTGCAGACTTTAGAGGCAGTAGATTCAGTGAGTTGATGATTTAAGGCTGTGTGCTGGTGATAACCAGGCACGTGCACGGTTCACTATTTCTTGAGACAAGCTGCAGAGTAAATCTGAATAAAGTTTTAAACTTTTCAAGCACAAAGAAAGTTGCTGCAGCCTTCCGGCAATTAGAACAAAGGCTCACAAATTCCTTTCCTCATCTCCTTCTAACAATAAAACAGAACAGAATAGAATAGAATTCTTTATTGGCCAAGTGTGATTGGACACACAAGGAATTTGTCTTGGTGCATACTCTCAGTATAGATAAAAGATTCGTCAAGAATCATAAAGTACAACACTTAATGATAGTCATAGGTGTTGTACCTTATGATTCTTGATGAATGTATCTTTCCTTTTATTTGCACCAAGACAAATTCTTTGTATGTCCAATCACAGATGACAGGGAGACATGGTGAGACAGAATCTTGTAGAATCTGAAGAAGGGAACCTTTAAACGTGGGTAAAGTTGGGGAGATAGAGGGGCAGCTTCACACACATGTCAAAAACTACCTGCCAGATAGTAGCATAGCATCTCAGTCACTTGAATCTTATTTAGGATCATTCTTTGGGGAGGATTGCAAATTGAATCTAGCAGATTTTGGTTTGCTCAGAAATGATGGATCCACTAAGGGGTTAAGATGGCAAGAAGGTGATGAGCAGAGAGAAAGCAGAACTTTTCAATTCCCTCTTTGTAGCTGTATTCACATAAAAGGAAAACATAATCCAGCCTACGAAACACAACATTATGGGAACAGGAACACAGAAAATAGACAAGGCATTGGTAAGAGATGTCTATTCTAGATGAGTTCAAACCTCCAGGACCAGATGGATTACATTCCACATTGCTTGAAGCAGTTGGCAGACATGATCTCGGAACCACTGAACCAGTGGTGAAATCTAAAATTTGTTATTACCGGTTCTGTGGGCATAGCTTGGTGGGGGGGGTGGTAATGTGACTGGGTGGGCGTGGCCAATTTTTTTTTTACTTTTAAAACCATTTTTAACATGTAAAACCATGTAAAAAAATGCTTTCAAAAGGCTCTGACGATCCGGGACTTCCGCTGGCACTACCGGCGCCACTGCAGCTCCTTATGAGCTCCTAACCCCGGGATTGTAAAACCGCCAAAACAGCGTAAATCAGCCGTTTTGGCGGCTGGAACTTCCCCCTCGGGCAAAGAGGGGGAGGTGAGTGCTCAGGTGTATAGGGTAGAGCCCCCCTAAATCTCCAGGATTAATCCCAAACGCCTGGAAAGCAGCTCCAGACTCGGGATTCCATCTCTGACGGAACAAGGCGCCGTGACCATCCCTGCGAAACAAGTGATTTCAAGGATTGATTTTTACGCAGGCAGAACAAAACAGGAGAGCTTCTCGCAAGTATTTTTCTTTCCTTTAACTCTGATGAATAATGAGTCCTTTCGGATTCGAGTGAAAGTTTTAAAGAGATCCAAAATAGCGCTGATAGAGAACGGAAGTTTAAGAAGAAAGTGATTGTTAAAGCTTGTTTGCGCTTGTTAAGGTCGTTATAGCTGTCAGTACTTTGAAGCTTTGCTGAATGAAGAAGGAATTTAAGTTTGCAGCATAAGAAAAGATGGCAGAGGCAAAGATTTTTGAAGAGAATGGAGGTTTCTCAGCACAGAATTCAGCAAGTGTACAAACACTGACAGTGGATTTTTTGGAAGCATGGCAAAAATCATTTACGGAAAGACTGGATGAGATCTTTGAGAAGTTTATTACTCAAATTGATAATAAAGTTGCAATGTTGAAAGAGGAGGAAGAAGAAGTAATTCAAGTTAGAGCGCCTGAGGAACATGGAAAGGATGTTTCTCAAATTATGAATAAGCTGATGGGCTTGAAGGAGGTTAATCCGGAGATATGGAGTGAGATCTATCCAGAGGTTTTGATGCAGATGAGAGGAAAAGTGCTGGGAGAAGCTTTCATTTTCAAGATATCAAGAAGAATTAGAAATTACAATTTCTTTATAAAAATGGACTTTTAATCCTAACTAAAGAGGTGTGTTTCTTAAAAGGAATTACTTTGCGAGTTGCACAGGACTGGAAGATAAAATTACAGCTGAATACACAAAAGCTTGTAGAAATAAAAGATGGTGGAATAAAGCGGAAGAAGAAGGCTCGGAAAAAAACTAGGGGGAAATGGAAATGGAAGAATTTTATCCCTCTTTGTTAGGCAGGATAACATGGTGAATGATTGTATTGGTATTCAAGATTTTTATTAAGGATATGATTTGTTTGGTTTTGAAAATAAATTTTTTACTTATGACTGGATGTTTCAACTGTTATATAAATGTGAATTTTTATAATTGTATTGGTATTCAAGACATGATTAATTTTTATTAAGGATATGATTTGTATGGTTTTGAAATTTTTTTACTTATGATTAGATGGATTATGTTAAATTTAAGGTTATATACATTAATATTATTCTGTGGAGGTGATTGTAAGACATGATTAATTTTTATTAAGGATATGGTCTGTATGATTATGATTGGATGGATTATATCTAAAAATTACTTCAAGTAATGGATTAAAAAAAGAAACTTTCTTTTGGATGATAAACTTAACATTAATGTTATTCTGTGGAGGAACAAGTTGGTTTTGTTTAACTACCTTTAAGCAAGAAAAGTTATATTTTGTTTTGAACAAGGAGAGTTAAAGTACAAGTGATAGATAAATCTATAGATAGTTAGTTTGTGGGATTTTTTATTAAGGTTTGTTAAATGTTTTTACCCTGTATTTGTTCTGGGAAGTCCGAGGAGGGGGGTGGGGGTTGGGATAGGAGGGGGGAAGGGAGGGGGGTGGAAAATAAAAAAAAATGATTGATTTTTTGTTTAAGTGTATATGATGTATGTTGACTATGAAATAAAATTTGTTAAAAAAAAAAAGGCTCTGACGATCCCAGCTGAGTTGCCTGATCATCAGAGGGTTTTTAAAAAACTCTCTGCCGATCAGGCAAGTCAGCTGGGATTGTCAGAGCTTGGATCGTCAGAGCCATTTAAAAGAAAAGCCTCTGATGATTGCATGGCTCAGCTGAGCATGGGGGGTGGGGGCAGGGATTTTTGCTACCGGTTCTCCGAACTGCCCGCCACCAGCGCTACCTACTTGCCTGAGCCGGTCTGAACCAGGAGCATTTCACCCCAGTACTGAACAAAGTCTTTCAAAGCACCTGGAACACAGGGGAACTGCCAGAGGATTGGAAAAGAGGTGATGTAGTTCCAATTTTCAAAAAGAGGAAGAAAATGGACCCAGGAAACTACAGACTAATCAATAGCCAGAAAAATCCTGGAATAGATAAATAAGCAGCAGATTTGTGAGCACCTAGAAATGTACAAGGCAATTGGCAAAAGCCAGCACGAGTTTGTTAAGAACAGGTCATGCTAGACAAACATTACTGCCTTCTTTGATAAAGAGACTAAATTAGTGGACCAGGGAAATGCTGTGGACAAAGTATACTTGGACTTCAGTAAAGTCCAAAGTAGACTGCAGCCTACTTTTCGTGGGGTAGAGAGTACCACCAGCAGATGGATTTGCAGTTGGCTGACCAACCACACTCATTGTGTAGTTCTCAATGGAGCTACATCTACATGGAGGGAAACATTCAATAGGGTACCTCAAGAGTCTGTCTTGGGCTCAATACTCTTCAACATCTTCATAAATGATCTAAATGAGGGGTGAAACTCATCAAATTTATGGACAATGCCAAGCTGGGGATAATTGCTAACACTTTAGAAGATAGACTCAAGGATCTTGATAGCCTTAAATACTGGGCCCTATCCAACAAAACACAATTTATTAGTAAGAAAATAACATCTTACAAGTAGGCAAGAAAATGCACAGGTATATAATAGGTGGTGTATAGGTTTTATACTATATACTGTCGAGCAGTAACTGTGAGAAAGATCTAGGCTTCCTAGTGGACAACCACTTAGATATGAGCCAGCATGTACTGCAGCTATCAAAGAAGCCAATGCAGTCCTAGTCTGCCTCAACAGAAGATAGTATTAGGATAGGTAGGTTATTATCACTAGACTAGTATTGGAATACTGCATCCAGTTCTGGTCACCATGATTAAAAAAAGATGTTGATATCCTAGAAAGAATGCAAAAGTGATAAGGGGTCTGGAGGCTAAACTGTACAATGAGTGGTTAAGGAAACGATATCTAGCCTAATGAAAAGAAGAACTGGGGTGATATGATAACAGTCTTCTGGTACTTGAGGGGCTGAACAAAGAAGAGGAGATGACTTATTTTCCAAAGTACTTGATGATAGGACAATAAGCAACGGGTGGAAGCTTGTCAAAGAAATCCTACCTAAGGAGAAATTTCCTGACAGTAAGAACAATTAATCAATGACACAGCTTGCCTCCCAAGATTGTGGATGCTTCATCCCTGGAGTTTTTAAAGAAAAGATTGGACAACCATTTGACGAAGATGATATAAGATCTCGTGTCAGGTAGAAGGCTAGACTATACATTCCTAACTCTTCATTGATAGAGGAACTGAGAAAACTGACTATATGCATCTTTGATGCAAGAAAGTAAAGATTGCAAAGCTTACACACACAAAATGAACAACATAGTTAAACAGACTATGAGGTGTTTAGTGAACTTTATTATTAGGAAGTCTGTAACTTACAGTAATACTGTAAACATTGCTCCATGCTATAAAATTAATCCAGAATTACATCATTTTATGGGAATGAAATAATATAATCTTCTCCAAATTGATGAGTTTGAGATGTGGTTCTAAGATTCTCAGAAAGTCAAACTACAAGCAAAATTAATAATTTTTCTTCTCTCTCTCAGTTGCACGAAGTGTTCTGTTGATCCAGAATTCTTTTTGTATATATGCATTTTTCTCTGTATTATTTAATGTCAGAAACCTTTTGCATTTATTATTTAAATGCTTTTAATTGAAAAATAGCTTCTTTTTTCTGGCTATTTCCTATATGCTATTAAGTAGCTCTCACTGACGGTGTTTAAGACTGTCAATTTGGTTGCTAAGTGACATAGTCATAGTGTGTGATGTTGTGTGACGGTATCAACTTCTGACAGCCATTCCAGTTGCTAGTATTGGGCGAATCCCACATGTTGATAGCATCCTGCAGTCAGGTGATCATCATTTGCAACTTCCTGCCAGCTTTCCCATTGACTTTCTTGTTAGAAATTGGTCATGAAAGCACAAATGGCAATCACATGACTGTGGGATGCTGCAACAGCCATAACTCTGAGTATCTGTCATAAGTCTTCCTTTTTCAGAGGGAGAACAGTTGCTGAATAAGTGGCTACCTGTATGTTAGTAACAATGTACTCTTGTTTTGACTCTATTTAGAAATAGATAATTCTTGCATTTTGAATTTATGTTGTGCTTAATACAAAGTTTTTCCTTATTTACATTTACTAGTTGTATCTATTGATAAATATATGTACTGATAAATTAGATACATAGAATACCAATTTGCAAAAAAGCAATAAAAAGAGGATTAAATAAAAAGATCTGTAGGGGGCAAAATAACTCCTTTCTTTGCATTATTGTCACTGGTAAATGCAGTATAACTTTAAATGGGATTATATGTTTATTTAGAAATAACTTTTAATTGAGTACTTGAGATAATTTGATATTATTAAAATAATATATCCAGTCTATAAATGTATTACGATTACTGTGAAATGTGGGTAATAAATATATTTAGAAGGCAATTCTTCTAAGTTCTGATTGCAGTGTAAAAAACTAATCATTGCATAATTTATCCAGTGGAGGTCACTGCTGAGATATATTTTTACTCTTTGACTTGGAAACTTAGAAAACTTGTGAGGTAACTGCATTTGTTACAGAATGTTTGTGAGGAATAAGTGAACCTTTCTTTGACATAGGGAAACAATTTCCAAATTGTCTCTGTATCATCTTCAGATAGTATAAATAATATATTAATTAGTATAATTAATTTCACAATTTTCTAGTGATTCATTTTGCATCAATATAATTTCTATTTTTACATATGCAGATATGCAAAAAGGAATAAGCCGTAGGTGAAATAAATATAACTGGAACTTTTTAATGAATCCATACATCCATATTATCCTACACATACTTTATTTGGACACCATTTTGAAGAAATGTGAAAGTAAAACTGGCTTTGGGCCTATTTTTGTTTTTAAATCACATATTTTCTGCTGCCTATAGATATGTTTAGTATTTATTTTGTGTGTGTTTTCCTCCCTAGGTGGTGTTTTGATGATGTTCTTTTCATATATTTTGTTCACAGTTTTTTTCCCCTTAGCTCTGTGAATCATGTTCTGTCCAAAAAAGGACAGTCTTCATTAAACAAATAAAGGTGGCCTCTTAATTGTGAAATATCTGTTTGGAACCAACTCAATGCTTAGTTAATAATAAATAGATAATTAAGCAATAATCCTTTTTCAAAGATACTAATTTTTGCCATTTTTATATGGTAGGCCTTTATATATTTCAGTATAATATCCACAGCAGTAGATAACTTTGGGCTAAATCATTATTTTCTGGTTTGTTGGGTCTGATCACTGCCATTTATGTTAATGGAAATATCATAACTCACTTATTCGTAGAATATTCCACATTCAATTCTTGCATTTCTAGGTTTACCATGTGATGAGAAAGGCCAAAAACTGAAATTTGGGTAACATCTGTTTCTTATTAACTAAGATAGATAAACTTGAAATAAATTAGCTCCCTCTTTTTACTTTCAGTCCAAGAGAGTCAGGATGTTAATTTTAAAATACTCGATGTAGCACTCTTGAGTGATGATGTGAAGGCAGGTGTGTAAAAAGTATTAGAATTATAGAGCAAGTACTGGTGAACAATGCAATATATAAAATATATTGTCAAAAATCTAAAAGATAAAGGGTATAATCCCAGAGATGTCCTATAATAATATTTTACTTTTTAAGTCTCTGTGACTTATAACACACTATTATATTGTATCTTATCTTATCGTATCATACCATATCACATGTATATAGCCGTCCTTATGAAAACACGACCCAAGGCATTGTTCAAGCATCAAGATTCCTCTAAAATTTTTCACTGATTTGGTCCTGTCAGATTCTGGATTTTTTGATCCAAAAACAGGTAGCAGTGACCTTGTAAACCTCTAAGTAGGTTTATTGTACGTAGTAGTACAATAAGTAGTAGTTTAAAGTACTCCATAAATAATGGAGTAAATCTATATGGTTGTTAAGAGTCAACAACGACTTAGCACATAATCCTGGAAGACACAGAAATATTTTATATTAACTTAATAGTTAATATTGAAGCTTAAGTTAAAACTGTAAACTTAAATTAGTACAATTTCTTGAAACCATAGTTTTTATTTGGAGAAAAATGGCTTAAAAATTTGACGTAAAGTAGCTTAATATGGAAGTTTGCAGTTAGATTAACAAAGTGGACTGATTTAGTGAGGGCAATAAAATAATCCTTTATCTTGTCAAAAATACCAGTATCTGCAGAAACCAAGAAAAGTGCAACTTTTTTTATTTATTTTGTTGTTGGACTGCAGCAAAATTTTTCTCAGAGCCTTTTCCCTTTCTCTTTGTATTCCTGGCACAGATTACAGACAACATATATGGGTCATTGTATTTTATTTATTTAAAAGATTTCTAAATTATATTTTATTTCCAAGGATGATATAAAACAAGACTTATATTAATGCTTTTATCTTTTGTCATGATTCAAAGAATAGCAAAAAATATCCCCACTGAAACTGCTACTAGCTATACGAGCAAAATTGCTAATAGCCTGAGATGGAATTTTCTTTGGGAACCTAATATTGGGTTTAAAAATCTCCATCATTGTCTTAATTAAATTTGTTGTAATACTGATTATTAGTTATTTTTATGTACAAGGAATTTGAAGCTTAGAATTTTACATAATTTTCCCTTGGATGTATTCTTGACTAGATTGCTTGTGTTGTACCTTTTAATGTGTAATATAATTATGTTAGACAGTTTCTTTAAAAAATTGGATCTCAATGGTTTACAAATTTTCTGTCTATATATATCTTCTGTCTGTCTGTTTACTATACTCTGTCCTATTATACAATTATACAAAAAAAAAATAGTACAGCACGGACTTTTATACAAAACTATTAAACAAAACAATTAAAAAAAAGTCACAAAGGTGCCCTAATGCTCAAATTACCCTAAGATCTAAACATTCACTGACACAGCACTTTTTAATGTTTCATTTATGAAACACCAATAGGGTTGAGCCCTCTATACCTCCGAACAAGATATTTCATGTGGGTAAGACTACTGAGAAAGCATTCCAACTTATCCATGCCTTATGTATTTCCCAAATGCGAAGGACCCACAACAATTCTGTGTAGTACCACTAAGTGAAGACATGAGCTATTGTTGCTGGGTGATTTTGATCCATGTAAGGAGATCAGCCAATGATGGGCAAAATGTCCCCTGACCACTTCCACCTGCTCTTCATGGAAAAGTTGAAAACAACTTCTAAGACTTGAATCAAATCCTTTCTGGGAAACATATCCCTCTCCAGGGTTACTTTAAGGACCAATGCAACTAGCTTTCCCTCCTGCCCTGTCTAATAAACACAAACAGTTCTGTCTTGGTAGAATTTAATCAAATACAAATGATGTGAAAATTGTAGGCAGAGATCCCGCCCCCAGTATTAAAATGTATGTCTATTGAATGAATGTAAAAAGATTTGTGTGTGGGGGGGTGTTTACTGCCACAGATGTAATGATGGTAAGTGTAATGGTTTTTAAAAGACAAATTCAAGGAAGGTTAAATTATCAATAGTAATTATTTTAAATGTTGTATATTGCCTCCAAAATCAACATCAGTATGTCTTAAATATTAGTTGATAAATAATGGTAAGGAATAACAATGCATAACACAACTGCTTTATCTCTTATGATCTTAGCCAGAAGGCAGAGGAAAAAAATCTTTGGCCAGATTCAACAGGACTCTTAGGTCCTCAGGTGATATGGGTGCGGATTTTAGTGGAGTGTAGTTGTAACTTACCTTACAATGTGATAATTCCAGAAAATGAACAATGTTTATGAACAAGCACCTGTATTGAATTTTTTACTTGGTAGCTTTTATTTCATCAAGAGTATATGTAAAGGAAACAATTCCATCCTATCATCTTTTGAAAGACCAATTGCCTTTGGCTTATCCTTAAATGCTATCACTTATCCTGCTCCATCAAACTACCAGAACTACTTCTATCTCAGCTGGTGTTCTAAGAACTGGGGCCTTAGCATGCCTCTTCTTTCCTTTAACATTTGGTTTTTCAGAATTTAATCTTGAGGAGTGACTTTATTTCTCCTGCAGGTAATACAACTATAGTATTAATATTGGCTGTTCAAAATGATATGCATTTGGCCTAAATTTAAATTTAAAATTCGGTTAAACTTAATCTTCATTTAAACTTTGGCTATCAATTTGAAATAAATAATAGACTGATCAAGCCAGGCCACTTTTGAGGCAATTCCGAGGAGGATACTATTATGATCAATACTCACAAAAAAGGTTACATCAGATTAGCAACAAATCAATGTCTAGCTATTATCTAGAAATATAAAAAAGCCCTGATGCATGATATGAATACTACAGTTCAGATAAAGATTTAAACTCTCTATTAGTTTAATTTTCTCTTTTATTTATTAAAGCAAAATCTAAGCAAGCAAATAATATTTATGGATTGATAGGTGATCACATATGATAAAGCTTTCTCCTGTATTGTCATATTTCAGAATTAAAGTAGAAGTATATTTGGATAAATTGTTAAAGTAGCAGCAGATAACAGAATCTGAGTGATTTTGTCTTGAAGCAGAGGCCAGACAGAGCTAGACCTGAGTAGTACCTTGATGGAAAAGTTCTACAGAATATCAAGCTGTAGGCTAAGGAAAATTGAAAAACAATCTTGGAGAGAACAAGTTGTACTATGTAGTAATGAGAAGTTTAACTCATTTTGAAGGCGACCTTACTTTTTTGGGGGGGAGTGGATGTGGGTATCGGAAAGCATAAAGGCATATATTCTTTTGCTAAAAATAAAAGAGGTTTCTGCATTGCAGAATAGAGATTTCCATTCATTATGAAGCTATAGCCTACCAGGACATTAAGAGATTTAGGAGGCATGTTAGTGACAACAGAGGTGCATAACTGGAAACTGCAGGAGTGCATGCGCTCAGGATCCGTCTTATAGGTGCTACCAATGTGTAGTTTGAAGTATTGCAGAAGTAAATGTCCAAATTGCTTAAGCTTATGTTGGAAATTAATGGGATTAATTGTAGAGTTGCCCCTGCCTCTGCCATTTTTGAAGTGTAAATTCTGGTGTACTCATCAAAAGTTAAATCCTTGACTAAAAAAGAGTTATACACTACTCTGTTATAGTGTCAGCTGTCCTAAAGTATGATCTGAAAAAGACCTAAAACCATAAAGATTTTTACTCACTGATGTTAGCTGATATTTGATATCTGTATCAGTTAAGCTTTAGATAGACTAAGAAGTCTTGGTGATTGAGACCCACACCCTCATCACTTATGAACTGTCATAAGTCATGACTAGATCACTGTAACGTGCTCTTGAATGCCTCAGGTAGAATCTGCCCAATCCTTGTTTGCCTGCAGATAGGGGTCATTGAGGGTCCCCTCCGCACAAGAATTCAGGAGGCCTGGGCCTGAAATACAATCCTCGTGCTTTAAAATACCTTGTCCCCTGCCACCCCCCTTCAGTCTTCTGCAAGGTAGTGAAAACTGTTTTGTTAGAACAAGCCATTCAGAATTTAGTAGAATTGCTGATTCTGAAAGCAATTTTTTTAATCCAATTTTTGTTCTGTATTCTTTTGCTGTTTGTGTATTTTTATATTTTGTTAGAAAGCCATGACCTCTTTTCAGAGATTTTTACTTACCTAAATAGATTAACAGAATGACTTAAGGGTGGACAAAAAATGCAATGGGAATGGGAATAACTCCTTCTGGCTTCCATATTGTCGTTGCTTATGGGAAGCTGGTAGGGAGTGTTGAAAATCACAATCATGTGACTGTAGCATTTGTAACAGTATTGTAATGACCACAACTTTGCAAATACAATTGATCTGAAAATGCTTGAAATTTCAAATCCAGAAATAAAGGTCCAGGATTTTATACGTATTCTTGAAGTTACTGCATTTAAAATACCTTGATTAAAAATTGTTGTACTATGACCCACAATTTCAGGTAATTGAAGATTACAAAGAAGAGAAATGGGAAAGTTTTAGTAGTAAAATAGATATGAACTGTCATAAATCATAATTGAACCAAGTGGTATAAAAGAACTGAAAATAAAACAGATGCAACTAATTATGGCTTAAAACTGTCTTATGACTGGGAGCAAACCAAATATTATACTATGCTGAAAGAAGGTGCTTCCAGAGCATGTTTATGCTATGATTAATACAAAAAAAATCACTTGAGGACCTACAAGTGAAGCCAAGTATCGGAAACTTTTAGCAATTCAAAGACAAGATATTTTTTTGCCCACCAAGGGCAAATTTCCCCTTAAAATGACAACATATCCAGTATTCAATGATTTTGCTATTGCCTGTGTATATGTACTGTATGATTTAAACATTTCCATTAATTGAACTGGGTTGATGTGATTTGTGTGTCCTATCTTGCTTTTGAGGGTGTTTTCTTTCTCTTTGCAGCTGTGCCTCCAAATATTGCAGATCTGAGGAATTTAGAAGTACTCAATTTTTTCAACAATCAGATTGAGGAGCTGCCAACTCAGATCAGCAGCCTTCAGAAGCTGAAACACTTAAATCTTGGGTAAGTAGCAGTTGTGGTCAGTTGTTTTAACTTTGCTTAACTGCCTTTCCCAATCTAATGCTGGCTGGGAATTCTGAGAAGTATAATCTCAACAATATAGAAGGTACCAGACTGAAAGAAGATTCTTTATAAGATATAGTTGAATAAAATTATTCACTAGTTAGTTATTTTGAAAAATATATACCAAATATTATTCATGGTCTGGAGGGCCACTGTGGCTCAGTAGCTAAGACGCTGAGCTTGTCGATCAAAAGATCGGCAGTTCAGCGGTTCGAATCCTAGTGCTGCATATCGGGGTGAGCTCCCCTTACTTGTCCAGCTTTTGCCAACCTAGCAGTTCGAAAACATGTAAAAAATGCAAGTAGAAAAATAGGGGCCACCTTTGGTGGGAAGGTAACAGCATTCAATGCGCCTTTGGCATTTAGTCATGCTGGCCACGTGACCACGGAGACGTCCTGGCTTGGACAGTACTGGCTCTTCCACTTTGAAATGGAAATGAGCACCGTCCCCTAGAGTTGGGAACGACTAGCACATATGTGTGAGTGGAACTTTTGCCTTTATCTTTTTATTAATGGTCTAGCAATTTAATCCTGAAATAAATACAA